>NC_084601.1:40068158-40368158 GCF_033807715.1 Cololabis saira
ATACACGACGGATAGATGGGTACAGGATGAAGGAAAGACTCATTATTATGCTGCTATTTCTTAAGTGAGATAAACTGCTTCTTTCCTTGGTACAAAACAGAATATTGTGGAGGTTTTAGATTGTTGTTATGGCGGTTTTGCTCTTTATATTTCATATCGACGGGCTTGAAGACTGACAGGTCTCATGAGCTCATAACGGTGCTCACCAGTAGCTGAACATGAAGCGTCTGAACCTGCCGGATTAAAGTTTGTCTGTTTTAAACTACTGACTCTGCAGTAAACAGTGCACCATGTTTTTCTTTAGTTAGTTTGTTCGTTTTTTGTTGTTTTTTTTACAGCATTTAGGTCAGCAACGACCTCCTGAGCATTCACATTGAAAGTATTATCCTAACGGACTAATGTTTGTTTAAAGCCTTCCAACTTTGACTGCACACGCAGATGTGGTGCTGTATGTTTAGGGATGTCAACAATTGAATGGTCTTTTCCTGTAGGATCCAAAGCAGCAGCAAATCAGGACGACAGGACTGTCTCAGAAAATTAGAATATTGTGATTTTATGTAATGCAATTACAAAAACAAACATGTCATACATTCTGGATTCATTACAAATCAACTGAAATATTGCAAGCCTTTTATTATTTTAATATTGCTGATCATAGATTCCTAGAATATTCTAATTTTTTTAGATAGGATATTTGAGTTTTCTTAAGCTGTAGGCCATGATCAGCAATATTAAAATAATAAAAGGCTTGCAATATTTCAGTTGATTTGTAATGAATCCAGAATGTATGACACTGTTGTTTTTTTTTAATTGCATTACAGAAAATCACAATATTCTAATTTTCTGAGACAGTCCTGTAAGTAGGTAAGAATAAAGCCTGAATTATGGTTCCGCGTTACACCAACGCAGAGCCTACGCCGTAGGGTTACTGCGTAGGGGGCGCGTCGCCGCGTACCCTACGCCGTAGGCTCTGCGTCGTTGTAACGCGGAAGCATAAATCAGCCTTTTAGAAAGGACTCACCCAGAACTCTGACTTTCACCTCCTGTGTTTTGGTGGTGGTCGTCACCATGTTGATGCTGTAATCCCCGCTGTCCTCCGGCGTCAGGGCCAGCAGGCTCAGGTCTCCGCTGCTGGAGTTGATGGAAGCTCTGCCCTTGTATTTCTCCCCGATAGTCACTCCTGACGGACGCAGAGTGCCGATGTTGGTTTGGTCTGTCCCGTCACTGTAATTCCAAATGATGATGTCGTCCTTCGTCTTCTCAACCAGCACTTTCAGAGTCAGATTTCTCCCCAAAACCACGTCCACCGGCCCCTCCGGCAGGATGTTCCCGACGCAGGAGCCTGCACAAACACATGGACATTTGATTGACAGGTGGTGGCCTGAATAAAACTGTACAATTCTCACAGATATGATATAGTACAATATGAGCATCAATTGGGTATGAAGGTACGGCAGCCGCCACACCTTGGCTTCAAGGGAAAATGTAAATGTTTGTTTTTTAAATACATTTATGGAATTACTCTGTGTCTATTTGTATTGATTATTCTATTACTTAATACATATAGAATAACTACAAATGCAAATCAGAACAACATGATCGATTTCACTAGTTATTATACACTGCAAAAACTATATTTATCTTATTTCTGGTTAAAATGTCTAATTTTTAGTCAAAAAAATCTCATTACATTTAAGATAAGACTCAAAAACAACCATTTTCACCTGTTTCAAGTAGATTTTCACTTAAAATAAGTGGAAAAATCTGCCAGCGGAACAAGATTTTTTTGCTTGTAATGAGAAGATAAATCTTGTTCCACTGGCAGATTTTTCTACTTATTTCAAGTGAAAATTTACTTGAAACAGGTGAACATGGTCAAATAACAAGTTATTTTTCTGGTGATGACTCTTGTTTTAAGTGTAATGAGATTTTTTGACTAAAAATTATACATTTTAACTAGAAATAAGACAAATATTCCTTTTTTTTTTTTTGCAGTGAGTCAGACTGCATTTAAAAAAGTTCCAATTTTCTTGACCACACAGATAAGCTACATAGCAGACTTGTGTGATGAGTATTTGCTGGACGTGTTGATTGATACTCTAGTTAAGTTCTGCGACTCGTAACCTTGTCATACCTTAGTAAGACTGAATATGAGGATAAGAAAAGTGAATAGGCATAGTTTGGCATTCAGTTTCAGCTTATTTTCGGCCATGACATCACAAAAAAAGAATAAAAATAAGACAAACGTCAAAATAGCTGTTACAAAATTAAGAATCCGAAGTAGAAAACTTTTTGCACACCGGATATGCAGAAAGGTGCGTCGGAGGAGGAAAGTCCCGCACAGCTTCTTCTCACCAGACTAGTGTTTTATTCATATACATAATAAAACACTAGTCTGGTGAGAAGAAGGTGTGCGGGAGTTTTCTTTTTAAATTGATTCAAAAAATTAAAATAAAATAAAATTGAAAACAAGGAAACGAATACACTGTTCAAAGAAAACATTACAAAAAAAAAAAAAGAAAAGTTTCCAATATACAAATAACATCCAGACCGAAAAAGGTGTATGCTGATGCAAAGCTTATTCATTGCCTGTACCCTCAAAATGATTATTTAAAGTAATGAAATGAAAGCAAGATGTAAGTGATAAAGAATGCCAGTAAAACAAATGCCTCCCATGGGGATAACAAAGATTCCTTGAACCTCGAGAAATAAGGAAGAAAAAAAAAAGGTGCAGTCTCCATGTTTCCTTCATCCTTCACGAATATCACATTACTTGCTCCCAGAAAAAAACTTTGAAAAAGCGGCAAAAAAGGAAGAAAAAAAAAGTCTATGAGAATGAAATAATGAAATATATGAAACCCTCTCGTCTCACCGGTAAAAGAGAGCAGAAAAAGGAGCGACTTCAAGTTGAAAAGATCCATGGCAGACGGTTCAAGTGTTCCCAGCAGAGACTGAGGAGAGAATGAGAGAATGAATGCTGCAGTACCTGCTGCTTTTACAGACACACCCAGGAAACTTCTGTTTTTTTGCGCTGCTCTTTTTTATTTATTTATTTAAATATTGAAATACAATGACAGATTAAGAGGCAAAGGCAAAGGCAAAATACAAATACAGATAGATTCCAACATCAAATTGAAAAGAAAAAAAAAAAAAAAAAAAAAAAAAATATATATATATATATATATATATATATATATATATATATATATATATATATATATATATATATATATATATATAGGACAAGACATTTGAACGTAAATTAAAAAGACAAATTAATAAAAATAAAAACAGCAGAATGTGCGAGAGTAGGTTTTCATCTTAACAAATTCAGCGATTTATGCCGCGTTCCATTTGTCCTCGGAAGTCGGAATTTCCCAGTTTCTAGTCTTTGTGGTAACGACCAAACAAATAAGGCGATTACTTTTTTTTCCCCCTTTAAATGTATTTATTCATAAAGTGATCAGACATGGTAAACTCAATTCATCATTTAGGTGACAAATAAACCTCCTCCTGCTTGATTTCACATCTTTTTGTATTTTCATTTTCTGCATTTATGAGTTGTGCATTTTGTCTCTTTGTTAGGACACAGAGTGTGATCATTTCCAGTGACTGGTTTCTTTCTAACTGTTGTTATTTTTAAAATTTTTTGCACTTCCTTTAAATCTTTACCGCATAGTGTGTGTCAGTTTGTTTTCTGTATCTTTGTGGTCAAAAGGAGGTCACTTCTGCCCACATCATGATCATTTTGCACTCATTTGTGACGGTTTCTTTCTCCTAGTTTACGTCTGTTTGATAGTCATTATTATTTGTGCCTGATCAATCAGAAAGAAAAAAAAAATCCAGCACAAACCTGGATAAGGTGCATATATGCCGCGTTCCATTTACCTCGGAAATCGGGAGTGGGAACTGGGAATGGCAGCCATCTTGGAATGGTAACTCGGGGGTGGTGAAGCTTCTCCCACTTTCCCAGTAGGAAATCCCACTTCGAGGGGCGTTCCAGTTGAAAATTCCGACTAGGAACTAGAAAATTCCGACTTCCGAGGACAAATGGAACGCGGCATAAGGCTAGGAGAACTAACTGAAAAGTCTCAAGGAAAAAAAGTGTTTTATAATGAAATGCTGCCACCTACTGTACCTGTAATGTTGGCGGTGAAAGCTGTTTATTTTTATTTATTTATTTTTGTATGAAACTTTATTTCAATTCCAGAAAATACAATAACATTAACATAAATGGCAGACATCATTCAATAATATAAAACACAAACATACATAGGCATCATCATACTCAAAAAAAATATAAAATTGTTCTCTTCACAAAAAAATTACAATAAAGTGCAAGTAGTTCGTGACAATTATACTAAATAATAATAGGAAGGCAATACATTCAGATATCAGTAAACATTTCTTTCATTTCTTGTTATTAATCAATTGTATTGTCTCAAAATACATTTTGAAATCAACTTTAAAGGGAACTAAGGATGGACAGGATTTGGAGAATTTTGCCTTATGAATGTGAAACTTAGCAATAAAAATCATTAAGTTGACCAATTGTTGAATTTTGTAATTTTGGTTTTCGTAATATAGTAAGATATCTTTAGCTTCTAATTTAATTACAAACATTGTAGCTGCTCCCAACTTTTTCCAACTGGTTAATGAAAGTGCAACGCTCCGACTGATGGTTGTAAACGTTTTATTACAGTATTTTCTGTCTTGTAAACGCCCAAGACCAACGTGAACACTGAAATAAAATACACAGTGGCAAATATTCATCAGTGAAACTGTCATATTCGCATATATGAATTGCTTAACTGAAACATATTACACAAAATATTAATGCTCTCAAAATACAAATTATACACATATAAAGAAGAATATTTCACTCAATTGTCCATACCGTTTGCCCCTCCAACCAGAATGTTAGGAGTTGCTAGAAGTCCATTTCTTCTGTATTTCACTTCTTTGTCTTCCAATTACTGCTTGCACGCACCAACAGACCATGAAAAACTCACGTCTCTACCAAAAGGCATCACGTGACCACGTGATGGCGTGGTCAGATGGAGTTATTAATTAACCAATTATCCCCAAAGTATGCACACAATAATCAAAATATAAATGGATATTAAAGTAAAATAAATCAATTCACACAGAAAATAATGTTTATGTGTGTGTTCGCTACACTGCCACCAAAATTACAAAAGATTAACTTTCATCATATTCAAAGAAATAAACTTGTAATTTTCCAATAACTTCAAACTTAACCATTACACATAATTTCCATCAACACCTGTTATATTAAGTGACTGATTCTTTCATTTTCATGTTCATGCAGAGTTAATTTGACTAATGTTCAACTAACACCACTAATTTCTGCACTGGACGCTCAAGGAATGACGGTTGCGTTAAGCGTTCACCCTCCGAGCAATAACGTTGAGGTAACATCAGATTTCAAGAATTCGACCTCCGGGTCACCTATGAGAAGCTCTGGGGCCATTGGGTTAGTCACAATTTCCTGTTCCCATAAGAACTTGGGTCCTCTTAGCCAATCTGATGCCATTAGATCTGCCACCTTGAGTCCTCTAGATGCATGATCTGCCGGGTTTTGAGTTGTTTCAATGTAAAACCATCGATTGGGGTCGGTGGTGTCTCTGATCTTCTGGATCCGATTCGCAACAAAGACAGGAAAGCGGTGGAACATTTTCTCCACGTCGCAGTTGATCGCAATTGGATACTGTCGGAACCGACACAGCACTCCAGTTAAGGTGTTGGTTAAATCAGGTCCCGTGAGGAGGTGGTCATTCAACGAGGTGCCTTGGTATTTGGCAGAGCAGTCGAAGACAACTCTAATCTTCTCTGGCTTTCGCGGGTGGTACACACCATGGTGTGGGATGTACCAAGTGTTCCCGTCTTTTGGTGTTGCATGCACTTCCTCTGCATCACCATCTTTGAAAACATTGACCATGAACTGAACATAGTCCTTCTTGTATTTGGGATTTTTATCCATCTTTCCTTTCAGATGTTTCAGCCTAACTGTGGCAAGATGGTTGTTGTTAGGCAGCTGGGGGCGCTCTCTAAAAGGCAGAGGCATCTCCAGATGACCATTGTCATTATGATGAATTCTCTCATTCAGAATTTGTAGGAACTGAATGTCTTCTTGAGAGATCGTTCCATCCGTAGGATTTGTATCCTGAAAATCTTTCTCAAGAGCCTTAATTGCACATGCAGGTGTAATAGGTGGAATTTCCTTTACAGAAATGCGATAGCAGAATCCGGTATTTGTTCCTCCACCAGTAGTAGGCGTTTTGGCACCAACCACGCTCCACCCGAGGTCTGTTTTCACTGCATATGGCTCATGCTCAGCTCTGGATACGACTTCTTTCGGTTTTAGAGCTCTGACGCAGTCGTAGCCTATTAGCAGTCCAGCAGGACAGCCTAGCAAGTCTGGCATCTCGTCAGCTATGCTAAGCAAGTGTGTCCATCCTTTGGCTGTTTCCCGAGTTGGAATGCTGGTCTTCTCCAACGGAATATCTTCTCGAGTGTAAGCTGGTGGTAGTTCAATGCATTCTTCGGAACTGTATCCTCTGACCTTTAACCCACTGACTCTGTGACAATTCACTATTGACCTGTCAGTCATTGTTGACAACTTGAGTTTAACAGGCTCAGTGTGCACTTCCAGTTTTTCGCACACATCTTCAGTGACAAATGTATTGCTACTTTGTGTATCTAACAGAGCATACACTAAGATCTCTGTGTTATTCTTGACAGTACTAGACAGCCACACCGGGACTATCATTGAAGTGCGGTCAGCATTGGTCATGTTCATACTACACAAAGCAGTAGAGGTTCTGTCTCTCTGTTGGTTTGCTTGAGGTTTTTTCTCTTGAGCCGGTTCGTCATGAAGCGGAGTTGGATGGTTCTTTCTACAAACATTGCATGTAGCCCTTTTCCGACAATCTTTTGCAACATGGCCAACTCTCAAGCAAGCGAAGCACATATTGTTGGTTTTCACAAACGCTTTCTTCTCATCAAGAGTCAGAGCAGTAAATTTTTCACATTTGTAAATGAAGTGGTTCTGTTGACAGCATATGCATTTTATTTGCTTATTTGTTTGAGCGGCATATGGATTAACTGTCGAGTCTGTTGATTCATCTGAATCCTTAGCTGGGTGGCCTTTTCCTTGTGCAACCTTTGTTGTTGTCACTAGGCTTCTGGCTTTGATGCGTTTTACTTCTGTGGCTGATTTCTCGTCTGTGTTTTTCAAAGCATGAAGGGAGGAAACCGGGTTGCAGGCAACGCGTGCCTCCATGGCTAAGAAGTTTGAGAATGCTTCAAAACTTGGGTATGGCTTGCCATCATCCAATTCCTTGGTGACAAGGCGATTCCATCGAGCTGTGGCCCAGTCAGGAAGTTTCTGGAGTAGCTTTTGATTCTCCTCACAATCATCTAGAATTTTAAGACCTGATATGTGAGGCATTGCATTTTTGCATGACACAAGAAAATCACTGAACTCTCTTAATTTTAGTGGCTCTTTTGGTCCTATCTTGGGCCAGCTACTAAGTTTACCCCTAAAGGCTCTTTGCACTATGAATGGGTGGCCATAGCGCTTGTTCAGTGCATCCCAGGCTTGCGTATATGCTTCATCATCACTTCGGTAAAAGGTTCCTTCCAGCACAGACAGCGCATCTCCGCTTATGTATTTTTTGAGATAAAACAGTCTATGTGCTGGGCTTGTACAAGTAGTCTCTATCAAGGCCTTAAAGCTAGTTCGCCATTCAGTGAACTTGAGAGGATCACCAGTAAACACAGATGGCTCAGGTGCCGGAAGTCTTGTCATTATCAGAGATTCTTTGAAGGCTTGCACTAGTGTCGCGTCATTCAGTTTTTGCTCTGACTGATTCTCAGAATGAGAAGGGACTGGTGTGTCATGGAGAATCTGAGCATATGGAGCTGTGTGATGCTGAGTTTGGAACTGACTCAGAGGCAAAGTTATGTTTTCCTTTTGTCCTTGGGGCTGACTTGGAGGCAGAGTTATTTTTTGCTTTTCTCCTATTTCAGCATTCATTTTCATTTCCTCCTCCTCATACACATCATATTCAGCTTGCATAGCTTCCAGATCCCTTTGGTTTTCCAGCATTTTCAGTTTCTCTTGCTGAGCAAATACTTCCTTTCTTTGTGCAGCTATTTCACTCTGTCTGTTTATTTCGGCACGTTTTGACGCTAAGCGTGCTGCTGCTTCTGCTTTCTTTGCAGACACCTGACTTACTGCTACGCTACTCGCGCCAGCTCTTGATACGGTGGACCCATATATTGATTTTGCATCGTCTCTCTGAAGTAATTTAAGGAGTGATTTCTTAACTGCGGCAAGCATCAAACTCTTTGCCTACTTCCGAGCAACGCATTTTCAACAGAGCAACTACTTCCATAGTTACTGAAGTGCAGCTATCCATTCGCCGTCTTATGTCTTGACTTGGTGTGGTCAATGCACGTATGCTTTCATACTCCTGCTTTAAGTTTGACTCATATTCTTCCAAAGTAGCTGTCATACCTTCAAGAGTCTCTTTGTCACATTCTTCTTTGAGTTTGCACCTAATGTACTGAACTTCACTTTTGAAGGTTACATACGTTAGCATAAACTTTCTTTCCTTTTTTGCACTCTCTTCTTTTGCATAGTCAAGCCACTTTTCAGTAGGTTTTCGCTCTCTTTCTGATCGCCTAGGTTGTTCATGTTCAGAAGTTGGTTCTTGGCTCTCTACGTTATGTTCTTGCAGAGTGTTATTAATTTCAGCAATGCGTTCTGTCATTTGGTCTCTTAAAGCTGCATCTGTTTCAGTTTCTAACCCGTTTTGTAATTCTATTTTTTCTTCTTCAAGAGCCTGAATTACACCCTCAAGTACAAGAACACTTTCTTCATTTTGATCCATTTTCTGAATTATTTTGAAACAACACTAATAGTACTGTAGTAATCAAAATCTTAAACCTTAAGCAAAACTTGTGCTATAAATCGCGTAATCCTCAGTATTAATTTCAAATACCAAGCATACACATTTTAAACCAAACAAGAAATCCAAGGTAGGAATGTCAAATTACTTAGTAACACAGGCCAGGAATATTCACACAAATATGCACACAATGGCCTTTCACACTTCAATTCTAATATTTACAAGTTATAATGTCCGTTTCTTATCAACTGAAAAAACCTTAAAGCCAAGGGCTTGGTGTTTCCACTCACGACCACGGCGCGCTGTTGCCCTCTTGTGGTGAGTTGTGGAACTGCAGTCTCAATCCAGCCGACGCAAACGCAGCGGTCCGAGCAGATTGCGAGCTGATTAGACGAGCCGTCACTTCGAGCCGCCGACGACTTGTAATCTTCAAGCTGCGACAGTCCTTTCTTGCTCTCTTCCGTCCATCTCATCATGGCTTGGAAGAAGTTAACAGCTTGCATTCACCGCGGCATCCATCCATGTTCTCGGGCCTCGGGCTGCGCTGCACACGGTGCACGTGTTCACTGTAGCTGCTCCCAACTTTTTCCAACTGGTTAATGAAAGTGCAACGCTCCGACTGATGGTTGTAAACGTTTTATTACAGTATTTTCTGTCTTGTAAACGCCCAAGACCAACGTGAACACTGAAATAAAATACACAGTGGCAAATATTCATCAGTGAAACTGTCATATTCGCATATATGAATTGCTTAACTGAAACATATTACACAAAATATTAATGCTCTCAAAATACAAATTATACACATATAAAGAAGAATATTTCACTCAATTGTCCATACCGTTTGCCCCTCCAACCAGAATGTTAGGAGTTGCTAGAAGTCCATTTCTTCTGTATTTCACTTCTTTGTCTTCCAATTACTGCTTGCACGCACCAACAGACCATGAAAAACTCACGTCTCTACCAAAAGGCATCACGTGACCACGTGATGGCGTGGTCAGATGGAGTTATTAATTAACCAATTATCCCCAAAGTATGCACACAATAATCAAAATATAAATGGATATTAAAGTAAAATAAATCAATTCACACAGAAAATAATGTTTATGTGTGTGTTCGCTACAAACATTATTAGTTTGTATGCCAAAAAAGTCTTCAAATTTGTTCCAGAAACTTAAAGTATGTTCACATTCATAAAACAAATGTATGACGGTCTCTTCGTCATGTTTATAAAATACACATTCTTTTAATTTGTTTGAGATTGCAAACTCATAGGGAAGGAGCCACGCTGTTTTCCATTGAATGTCCGAAAAATGGGAGTTCCAAACAAATGTCCCTCTTGGGGTTTGGTGAACGCTGTTTAACAAGAACAGCCTCCCAAAGATGACTGTGACCTTTGACCTTTAGCCTAAACTCTGCTGTAAACCTAGTAGTTACACTCACCCAGTATGATGTAGAAGCACTCACAGAAGTAGAGAAAAATAGGAATCTAAATATTCTTATTAATATGCTTAATACATTTTTCAATACAGTTAAACAGCAAATTGAAAATAATAAATAAGAAAAGAAAAACAAGTATCATGTTCAGAAGTGAAATAAAAAAAGAAAACCCTGTCATCTTTCATTCCTAAACAATATAGTCAGCGGGCAAACCCTAAGATTGATAACTATGCTCACGCTTCTGGGTAAAGTTTGACAACCTTATTTTTTTGTTAGAAGGAACCCCTAGGAGGAATAATAGGGGTGTTGTCATCTTGGATTTTTTTGCTGGTGACCACTGGAGGCGCTGTAACATTCAAATACTCAATTCATGCATATGGTCACAATAATGGTCAAAATGTACAGTTTATATGCAAAATCTTCAATGTTCAAGATTTTATATTTAGGGAAATGGATAAAACATTGTATTGCTATATTTTGTCCAATATTGGTTAAAAAATATGACTTTTTTATAGGCGTTTTTAAACACACACATAATAAGCATCTTTTTTTTTTGCATTCTAACTAGTAACGGGATGTTATGCTAATTTAAGCAGCTAGGTAGCTGGGCAAGCTAGCAAGGCAAGCTGTGTCAAAAACATCTATAAAAAAGTGATATTTTGTATCCAATATTGGCTAAAATATTAAAACATGATTCATAAAGGCTTTTTTAGTATTGTTTTATCTATTTCCTTAGATATACAATGTTTTAATCTTGACAATTATGCATACAAATTGTACAGGTTGACCAAAACTGACCATATGCCTGAATTAAGAACTTGAATATTCTAGCGTCTCTAGTGGTCACCAGCAAAACAATTCAAGATGACAACAGCCCTAAAATTCCTTCTATAGATTTGTTCTAACAAAAAAAATAGGTTGTCAAACTTTACCCAGACATGTGAGCAAAAGTCTTAACGGAGGCTCTTTTATAAAGTTGCCCCTTGACTAATACTTAGGGTTAACGCGTATCCTTGAGTGTAAGAAAAAAGCTGATCCCCTTCCACACATTTCCCACTGCACTGCAGGCGTCTACATGTTCTGTTCCCCAGCAGCAACAGTGGGTACGGTTGTCATGGTGATGACTAACGGTTTAACCTACATGAATGAGGATGTGGTTCGGATTTCTTTGAATACACATTATGACCAGTTGGTGGTCTGGCTATGCAAAGTTGAATATAAAAAAAACATACAGTATCATCATTATAAAAACTCACTAATGAACATATACATTATTGATTTAAATAAAAAAGTTGTGTCAGCGTTAAATGTCATGATCTTCTGAGAAGAACTGCGCAGTTACCGTAATCTGCTGCAGTTCAGTGTGTAGTAGGTTTAGTTCTGATCCAGGATCTGATCCAATGAATGAATGAATGAATGAATTTATTTATTTATTTCGAACATGTATAGAAAAAATAAAAATAAACAGTAACATCTTCATAGGTTCTAAAAAGGAGTAGGAAGAAGTTTACACTTTTTCCTAGTTCCTACCTCTTTATAACTCTATGGATTTACATTATTGCTATTATTATATCTACACAATATACATATAAATATATAAATATAAATACTACGTAAACATGCCTATTACTACATAATTATCCATATAAGTATATAGAAAATATAAATATTACATAATTATATCAATATATAGAAAATACAACTATCTATATAAATATACACTCTATAAACTACATAAATATCCCTATAAATATATATATATATGTGCTACATACCCAATATATATATCATATATTACATAATTATAACTATCCCTCTCAACATATAATATATATTACATAAATATCCACATAAATATCTAAACATATCTTAAGCAAGTATAATATACCATTTTTCCCTATTTTATTTGTTTCTCACACTCTCTTTTTAAACAGATTCATGTTAGTACTTTGTTTCATTTCCTGCTCCAAACGGTTTTCCACAGAGTCTCCACAGTTCAATATGCAATAATGAACTAATGAACATTTACAGGACTGTCTCAGAAAATTAGAATATTGTGATAAAGTTCTTTATTTTCTGTAATGCAAAAATGTCATACATTCTGGATTCATTACAAATCAACTGAAATATTGCAAGCCTTTTATTATTTTAATATTGATGATTATGGCTTACAGTTTAAGATTAAGATTCACAGAATATTCTAATTTTTTGAGATAGAATATTTGAGTTTTCTTAATTACATTTTTGCATTACAGAAAATAAAGGACTTTATCACGATATTCTAATTTTCTGAGACAGTCCTGTACATTATTGATTTAAATAAAAAAGTTGTGTCAGCGTTAAATGTCATGATCTTCTGAGAAGAACTGCGCAGTTACCGTAATCTGCCGCAGTTCAGTGTGTAGTAGGTTTAGTTCTGATCCAGGATGACCAGAAGTGGAGTTTTCATGTTTAGAGTCCATCCATCCCTCATCACTTCACTTTTCTTCCTGTTACGGCTCACTGGGGAGTGCTGGAGCTTGTTCCACTTCTGTTCACAAGTAGAAAGGAAGGGACACACCCTGGACAAGGTCACATCTCAGCCCACCTACAACAGGAAAGGAACATGCAGATTTTGGAAGCTGCAGACATGATCAAATACTCGTAAGTAACATGGTCAACCACAGTCAGGAAAACAAATCTTAACAAAAAATGTTGAAGATTTTTATTATTCAAATGTGTTTGCACGCTGAAGGACATGTGGGACTTGCTACTTAACTATGGCACTTTATTTTTATCACAGAGGCAACCTGCCATTTCCTTTTTAGACAGCCAAAACCACAGACTTGAAACGTTTGTTCCATCTAACAGTTTGACCACAAGCACTTTTTTTTTTCTTTTAAAGGGAACCCTGCGTATTAAGACATGTAGGTCTTAAAAGATAAATGTTGGTATCAATTATAACAATGTGATATAAAAAACCCTTTTGATGTCTTTGTTTTTATAAAATTTGAAAATATAATTTAACTCGTAGGTCGCCATTGTTGTTTACACCGCAATGCATTCTGGGTAGTGACGTCACACGGTTGCACCTGCTGGCCCCCGTACACTGTTGTGACTGTTCAACCAGATAATCCAGAGGATAAACATGTCATCTGTTCAGCCGTTTCAATTTGAACCCGAGCACAAGGTCAAGGAGGAGGACAACACTGAAAACATATCTCAAAACGAGCCAAATGAAGACCAAAAAAGACGGGATGAGGCGAGAGTGGGACAAAATCCCAGCAACTGCGTCTCAATGCAAACAGAGGAGTGAGAGCGTTTGCTGTCAAGAGCTTGTGTTTTTGTCAGCAGCTGTTCACTTTAAGCTATTGTGTGATAAAACGTATTCCAATATCAATAATTCTGGAGATTATTAGCATCCACCGCTGTCCTATGCTTTATAAATCATTAGGACAGGTGGCGCCGCCAGGATTCAATAATAGGCACAGAAACAGTCCGTCCACTGCTCTATACGGCTAATTTCAGGCTCTCACTCGGCCTGAATATTAGCCTACACTATCCATTAGGGAGAGGATAGGTTGGTTGGCTATTCAGTGTTCAATAAGTATTTCAAAGATCTTTTTTCCTCAAACAAAACTTTGCAGTGACAAATTGGATAAAGTGCGCACGGCGCACTACACATGGTGACATTATTATGCGCACCAGAAACACAGACGCAAACATAAACATTATGGTGTCAACGCATCAGAATTGATATATTGATATCGCTGTTTCTTTTTTTTCTTTTAGTATTTTTATTTTTTTTAATATTTATTTAATTTCGTTCTTCCTTAATGTATGATTTGTTTTTTTCCCCTGGGAAATTATGGGGAGGGTAGGAATGTAGGTAAAATAGAAATTGTGAATGTGAAAATGTGAATTGTAAAAATTATTGTGAAATAAAAAGATATTTAAAAAAAAAGAACTACAAACATTTCCAGGAAAAAATAAATAAAAAACTGTTTCTTCTAAAAAAAAAAAATAAAAAAAGAGGTCAGTGTTGATCAGTGACTGTCCACACCTTTCACATCCACGGATGCACCAGCAGCACAACGATGATTTAACTCACTCATCTTTTACTGTGGTGGAAAAACATTGAAACAAAAGATATTAACCTCTTTTTCTGTTGTTTATGTTAAAGAAATGATTTTCTTCTTTTTCAATGTTGATTAACTTTTTCAAACTGCATTTGTCTGAAGGAAGTTGCTGAAGCTGAAGAAATGCCCCCGGCTGCTGCTTGGTTGATTTCTTCTCTAATTTGGATGATTTTACTGCTAAAGAAGCTCATAAAGTCTTCACGACTGAGAGCTGCAGGAAAGCACGGGTCTTTGTCAACGTGGCTACAGTACTGAACAGAAAACATGGATTGGTTTTATTATATTCTATCAACAACAAATAATAAGCTGTTCTAGCTTTGTGAAGGTTTCTTTCTTCCTTTTTTTCCATCTTTCCATTTCCGTTCCACTTGATTATGATTTAAAAGAACAAAAACAGTAGTATTTTGAAAGAGCACACAGTCTTATGTGAACGTTTGATGACTGATTAAAACCGGAAGGTTGCTTTGGCTTCAGTTTGCCACCAGATGTCACTGTTCTACCAATGAAGCAACGCGGCTTTTAATGGTTTACAAAAGGAAAACCTCATGGCTCCCCCTGCCCATCAATAATGTTTTCTTTTCAACCACCATCATTACGCCTTTAAAAATATAAATAAATTAAATGTGTGAACATTGCAATACAGTATTTGTGTAAGTACATGTGACATAATAAGTAATGACATACAAATACAATATAAATGCAACCGAATGACAGAGAGATAAATAGAATACACTGCAAAAACTCCAAATCTTACCAGGAATATTTGTCTTATTTCTAGTTAAAATGACTCATTTTTAGTCAGAAAATCTCATTACACTTAAAACAAGAGTCATTACCGGAAAAATAACTTGTTATTTGATAATTTTCACCTGTTTCAAGTACATTTTCACTTGAAATAAGTAGAAAAATCTGCCAGTGGGACAAAATTTATCTTCTCATTACAAGCAAAAAAATCTTGTTCCACTGGTAGATTTTTCTACTTATTTTAAGTGAAAAACTACTTGAAACAGGTGAAAATTGTTGTTTTTTCCAGTGATGAGTCTTGTTTTAAGTGTAATGAGATTTTTTTTGACTAAAAATTAGAAATTTTAACTAGAAATAAGACAAATATTCTTGTTAAGATTTTGAGTTTTTGCAGTGTAATCAAACCCCTGAAGGAAATGAATACATTTGGATTGAGTGTTATTCTATTTAAATTAGTTTTTATTATATCACAAGCTGTAACAGATTTTTGTTTCCGAGAATCTTTAATTGATTTAACTTATTTTCAATAAATTCAAAAGATAGTTGTCTTCTTGCATACGTCCATTTATGGATATGAAACTTTGTCTATGAAATTAAAAAGTGGATTATCTGTTACAAATACATGAGTCCATAAAACTTGAACTGTTTTCGGCAATAAAAAAGCTGCTTTCCTCCAAAAATCTTTTTTTTTTTTTTTTTTTTTTTTTTTAATTGAAAATTTGGAATTTACAAACAAGGACATTGAAGCTGCACATTAGAAAAGGCCTGTACTGAGGGAACAAATTAATGAAATAAGAAATAGGAAATAAGAAATAGATTAAAGATATTTGTTACTTTGATTATCCTAAAGATCGTGCTCTTGAACACCTATTGAATTTTATCCTTATTTACGCTAAATTCTTTATTCACAAACAAAGATTTGCTGGTGCTACTCCTAAATTTGCCCCTTTTCTACTAGAATTAAATTCTCTCATTAAATGTCTTTATTTGATAAACAACAAAAAAAGCAATATATTTTTAATCAACTATGAAAAGTTTAATCTCGACATTTTGACTTTTTTCTCAACATTTCGACTTTTTTCTCGACATTTCGACTTTATTTCAACATTTCGAATTTTTTTCTCGACATTTTGACTTTTTTCTTTAAATTGTACTTCAACATTAATCTTGACATTTCGACTTTTTTCTCTCGACATTTTGACTTTTTAATCGACATTTCGACTTTTTTCTCAACATTTCGACTTTTTTCTCGACATTTTGACTTTTTTCCCGAAGTGCATAATGAAAAAAAATCTTCCTCCTCTAAATTATTATTATTTTTATTTTTCTCCTGCCTGGCCCCTAAGAGTATCAGGGCCATGCAGGAAAAACATTTTTTTTTGAGAGGGGAAGATTTTTTTTTATTGTGCATAATGAAAAAAAAAATCTTCCTCTAAATTATTTTAATTTTTCTCCTGCCTGGCCCTACGACGGAGTATTAGGGCCAAACTAAGACAAAAAAAAAAGGAAATTACGAGAATAAAGTCATAATATTACGAGAATAAAGTCGTAATATTTTGAGAATAAAGTAATATTACGAGAATAAAGTTGTAATATATTATAAATATATAAATATAACTTCACAAGATGCTCAATATTCCTCATTTTAACACAGGGAGAAGACTGCTCTTCCTGTTAGAGTTCTCATAAATTACCACTTTATTTTCATAATATTACGACTTTATTCTCATAAATTACCACTTTATTCTCGTAATATTACGACTTTATTCTCGTAATGTTACAACTTTATTCTCGGAATTTTACGACTTTATTCTCATAATATTACGACTTTATTCTCATAATATTACGACTTTATTCTATTACGACTTTATTCTCGCAACATTACGACTTTATTCTCGTAATTTTACCACTTTATTCTCGTAATTCTACCACTTTATTCTTGTAATATTACGACTTTATTTTCGTAATGTTACGACTTTATTTTCGTAATTTTACGCCTTTATTCTCGTAATATCATGACTTTATTCTCATAATATTACAACTTTATTCTATTACGACTTTATTCGGGGCGGCAGTAGCTCAGGTGGTAGAGCGGGTCGTCCAATGATCGGAAGGTCGGCGGTTCGAATCCCGCTCTGTCCCAGTTTGCTGTCGTAGTGTCCTTGGGCAAGACACCTTACCCACCTTGCCCCGTGTGAATGTGTATGAATGTTGGTGGTGGTCGGAGGGGCCGTTAGGCACGATATGGCAGCCACGCTTCCGTCAGTCTGCCCCAGGGCAGCTGTGGCTACAAATGTAGCTTACCACCACTGGTGAGAATGTGTATGAATGAATAATGATTTCTGTAAAGCGCTCTGGGTGCCTAGAAGGGCGCTATATAAATCCAAGTCATTATTATTATTATTATTATTCTCGCAACATTAGGCTACGACTTTATTCTCGTAATTTTTACGACTTTATTCTCATTATATTATGACTTTATTCTCGTAATTTCCAATTTTTTTTGTCTTAATTTGGCCCTAATACTCCGTCGTATGGCCCTGATACTCTTGTTGGTGTTTGTATAGACAGATTTGTTAATAAAGTTTTTTAAATAAAGGCTCCATAACCCGGAAGTGCTACCGCCATGATTTCCAACAGAGTCCTATGGAAGCGTCGCCTCTGTTTTATCCACTGCTCTGGTTCAGACCAGAGAAACTCCCGGTTACACTGAAGAGTTGAAACATTTTGGAAGAATGCAGACGGACCAGGACCAGGACCAGGTCCAGGACTGTCCAGAGTCCAGCTTTTCCTCTGCTGGTCTGCAGGTCAGTGTTCTGGGTTTTTCTGTCTGCTAATGATGATCCAAACGCTGTATTTTAATCTGCATCAGCGTGTTTGAACTAAACCACAGATACATCAAACACAGGGCCGGAGTGGGATCATTTTCAGCCCTGGAGTTTCATGCCTCAGACCTCACACTTTAGATCACGACCTATTATTATTAAAATCATATATTGTAGCCTTGTAATTCTGTGTATTTTTCTAAAATAATTCAGTGCAAGTAAGAGTTGCTTCACAATGTAGATTTATTTCAACATAACACTGTCATCTCTTTTTCCTCTGCAAGGAAACAGACCCATCACAACTTAGATTTCACAAATATGAGAACATGAGTTAAAGGGCAAATCTCCAACACTATTCTTTACAACAGAAAGTCCTTTTCTGCAATATCAAATAGCAAGCAAATTAGTGTTCACAGATATCTAATCCCTATGAATAAAATAATTATTGCACTGTTCTCTGCAAGTTTGTTATTCACAGTATAACATAACTTTTTTACGGCGGATGGCGGCGGCAACTCTGGACGCGCGCCGGGCCCTTCTCGCGGATCTCCCCAGCTGCGGCGCCCGTCGGGGACCCGTTCGCGCGGGCCCCGGGCGGGTCCCCTTTAGGGCTGCCACCTTTCAGAAATAAAAATAAGGAACGCCTGATTTCAGCAGCGCAGACGCCAAAAAAAGGAACATCCACAAACTTCTAAACTGCATAGAAATGTATTTATTTTATATGAAAAAACTAAATGCTTTGATTTAAAGTTTAAAGTGCCTTAATAGCATTGGACTTGCACGACTGTACAGACAGACAACCATATAGTAACTAAACCTCCTATGCTACTTATGTCCACATCAGCCCAGATGAAGAATATAGATACAGGTGAAGGTCGGAAAATTTGAATATTGTTTAAATTTTAAATTTAAATTTAAAAGGTGAAACTAATATCTAACATAGTCTCAATACATACAAAGCAACACATGTTAAACCTTTGTTATAATTTTGATGGTTGAATTGTTTATTGATTTCATAAAATATTCAAATTTTTTGAGATTTTTTATTTGAGGTTTTCATAAACTGTGAGCCATAATCACCAAAATTATAACAAATAAAGGCTTGAAGTATCTTACTTTAAATGTAGTGGGAAATAATATATTTGTTTCATCTTTAGTTGAATTTACTACGAATGAAGTTTTGCAATATATTCAACTTTTCCGACCTTCACCTGTTGATTATGACATCAATAAATTAGAGCATAATAAATGTCCGTATTGGTTCAATACGGAACGCAGCTTTTAATTCCCAACTACGTAACAATTCCGTATTTCAAGGGATGGGTGGCGACCCTAGTCGCCTCGGCTGGCGCCTAGCAGCTAAGCTTAAGGCTGAATTATACTTCTGCGTCAAAACGACGCCGTGTCTACGGCGTGTGGTTTTTGGACACGCAGAGGACACGCCGTCACATGCGCCGTCAGTGACGTGCACCTCCCGAAAATTGTAACTACGCGTCGAGGAGACGCCGTCCACACGCAGACCGAGAGGGCTGTGATTGGTTCGTTTGAAAGCGAAGCATTTCCGGTTTCCGGTTTGAATCAGTAGTGAACTTCCAGGGCTTTTTTCTTCGTTTATATGTGATTTTTTTTGTTTTTGTTTTTTGCACAATAGTTGTCCTTATTTCTTTGATTTACTGTGACCGGAAAAAGTCGGATAAACCATTCAGAAAAAGATCGCTAACTAGTGGCCGCGGGGGGTACTGCACCGCGACCAAACGGAGAGACGGAGAACTCTGAACGATTCGTGACGGGGTCACGGGTGCGCCGTGTGCTCTGCGTGTGTGTGACGCAGAAGTATACCCGCACCTTTAGAACTGGTGCGGACCAGGGGAATCCCACTGTTTTAATTAAAACAAAGCATCTCAAAGGCCCACGGGGGGTGTTGGCGCGATGTGATTTAGAAAAACCTTCCTCCCAACAATAACATCATCATCTCTTTGTCTGCACTAACACCATCATTGATGAAACAGTCCAGGATGTGTGCAGTGACATCAGAGCAGCCGGTCAACTGGATGAAGAAGTGCAGCTTACCAGGTTGACTCAGATCTAGGAGAACAGGCCTAAGGCTTTAATGAGAGTACTGCACCAATTGATGTGGACGATAAATTAAAAGCAAACTAACAATAATAAAACTGCTCAAAAACACCTTCCTCCTATAAAATGCTATTGGTCTCGAGTATTTAAATAGTGTTGGTTAAAGTCTTATTACACCTTAAATGCTGTATTAGAAAACAGAAGGGCTAATACAGCATTTAACTTTTTTACTTGAAACCTTGGGGAAGCGACTGCACGGCAGAAAAAGGGCCATTCTTAAAGTTGGTGCAGCGGGAATATGAACTGGCATGAAATTTTTTTTTCAGTCAAAAATATTTTTTTTGCTTTAATCCCTGAAAACATCAATAAACGCCTGAGCAGTGCACAGAGGCCTGTACTACGAAGCAAGTTCAACATATCCAGGATATCTTTTCCTTATCCAGATTCACTAAGCGGGACAATTGCTATCACGCTAAGCGGTCACACGACGGCGGTTATCAACTCGGTATATCAACCCAGCTTTCTCCAATCTGGATATGAGCGCGTGCACATAAAAGGGGCGGTGTTTTCAGCGCATGACCAATCGCAAGCATGGAGAAGTCCGCTGTCAGAGCCGCTTATTTCAGTAGCGAAGAGCAAACAATAATTTTACGGAAATATGATGAGTATAGGCATAGAATACAGGCAAAAAGCAACACAGTTGCAGCTGCAAAATGCAGGAAAGACAGCTGGCAAAAGATCGCTGACTGTATAAATGCGTAAATTCATAGGGATATAAACATATATTTGAATATTCAGGGAATCTTAATCTTAAACTGTAAACCATGATCAGCAATATTAAAATAATAAAAGGCTTGCAATATTTCAGTTGATTTGTAATGAATCCAGAATGTATGACATTTTTTGTTTTTGTGTTTGCATTACAGAAAATCACAATATTCTAATTTTCTGAGACAGTCCTGTATATATTGGTTCTATAACTATTGTTGTTGGCCGATAACTTGTGCTGATGCTGTACCAAAGAATTGGGTTTATTTATTTATTTTATTTAATTTTTTATTTTTTCAGGAGGGGGGTGTTTAGTATTTTAAAGTGACTTGAATGTTCGAGGGACGAAATTGAAAATCCCTTTTTTCCTATCCCCTTACAAATGCATCTTCTTTTTGATTTCTTCTTGATTTATTTATTTAATTGGTATTAGTTTTGGATTGTCACCCATCACCCAAGCCGAGGTCACCGAGGTGGTTCGTAAGCTCCTCGGTGGCCGGGCACCGGGGGTGGATGAGATTCGCCCTGAGTACCTCAAGTCTCTGGATGTCGTAGGGCTGTCTTGGCTGACACGCCTGTGCGACATTGCATGGAGGAAGGGGACAGTACCGCTGGGGTGGCAAACCGGGGTGGTGGTCCCTCTGTTTAAAAAGGGGGACCGGAGAGTGTGTTCCAACTACAGGGGGATCACACTTCTCAGCCTCCCGGGGAAAGTCTACGCCAGGGTACTGGAGAGGAGATTACGGCAGATAGTCGAACCTCGGATTCAGGAGGAACAATGCGGTTTTCGTCCCGGTCGTGGAACACTGGACCAGCTCTATACCCTCCGCAGGGTGCTCGAGGGTTCATGGGAATTTGCCCAACCAGTCTACATGTGTTTTGTGGATCTGGAGAAGGCATTTGACCGTGTCCCTCGTGCCATTCTGTGGGGGGTGCTGAGTGAGTATGGAGTCCGGGGCCCTCTACTAAGGGCTGTCCGGTCTCTGTATGATCGAAGCAGGAGTCTGGTTCGCATTGCCGGCAGTAAGTCAGACTTGTTCCCGGTGCATGTTGGACTCCGGCAGGGCTGCCCTTTGTCACCGGTCCTGTTCATAATTTTTATGGACAGGATTTCTAGGCGCAGCCAGGGGCCGGAGGGGATCCGGTTTGGGAACCTCAGGATTTCATCTCTGCTTTTTGCAGATGATGTTGTCCTGTTGGCTTCATCAGACCGGGACCTCCAGCATGTGCTGGGGCGGTTTGCGGCCGAGTGCGACGCGGCAGGGATGAGAATCAGCACCTCCAAAACCGAGGCCATGGTTCTCCACCGGGAAAGGGGGGCATGCCTTCTCCTGGTGGGTGGAGAAGTCCTGCCTCAGGTGGAGGAGTTCAAGTATCTCGGGATCTTGTTCACGAGTGAGGGAACAATGGAGCGTGAGATTGACAGGCGGATCGGTGCAGCGTCCGCAGTAATGCGGTCGATGTACTGGACCGTCGTGGTAAAGAGGGAGCTGAGTCGAAAGGCGAAGCTCTCGATTTACCGGTCAATCTACGCACCTACCCTCACCTATGGTCATGAACTTTGGGTAGTGACCGAAAGGACAAGATCGCGGATACAAGCGGCCGAGATGAGTTTCCTCCGCAGGGTGGCTGGACGCTCCCTTAGAGATAGGGTGAGGAGTTCGGTCACCCGGGAGGAGCTCGGAGTCGAGCCGCTACTCCTCCACATTGAGAGGAGTCAGCTGAGGTGGCTTGGGCATCTGTACCGGATGCCTCCTGGACGCCTCCCTAGGGAGGTGTTCCAGGCATGTCCCACCGGGAGGAGACCCCGGGGAAGACCCAGGACACGCTGGAGAGACTATGTCTCTCGGCTGGCCTGGGAAGGCCTCGGACTCCCCCCGGAAGAGCTGGAGGAGGTGTCTGGGGTGAGGGAAGTCTGGGCATCCCTGCTGAGGCTGCTGCCCCCGCGACCCGGTAACGGATAAGCGGGAGAAGATGAGATGAGATGAGAGTTTTGGATTGACTGTACATCGGATTTTGGGTGATGATTTGTTTTATTTATTCATTGATTGATTTATTTTTTATTTTCTCCTCCACCTCTTTTTTCTTTTTTCCCTTTTTTTTTGGATCGTTCAGTACTCATCAGGGAAAGCAAAGGGGTTTTGGTGGTCCCTGAATACGCGTTCTCTTCGGAGGGATCCTCTCACGATCCGCGCACCGAGCTCCACTGGATTCTCTTCGAAAGGGCATGCCATTTTCCAAGAGAGCTGATTGGTCAGTGGGCGGTGCTTTTACACCCGGCGATCTGTATCTCGAACATAACCTGCTCCGGAGCAGGTTAGCTGTTCAGCATAAGTTACCATGGCGATGTACCCCGGTAAGAAGTGAACCACCGTCGTAGTCCTGAAAACCCAGGGTTAAACCTGAAGTTACCTCGCTAAACCCAAATCCCGCTTCGTAGTACAGGCCCCTGGTCTCTGCCACTTTGTTTATTACAGTATCATTGTTCAGACCCGGTGTTCTGTCAATTTCTGCTGCTTTGCCAAAAAATGCTCCCTAATGGTTTTCTATCTTTGCAGAGCTACAATTTTACTGTGTTTTACTCCCTAAACCACTTCCTTGTCTCTTGCCAGGCCGTGATTGTAAATAAGAAAGTTCTTAATGACCTGCTGGTTAAATAAAGGCCAATGACTGAATGAATATCAAATAAAGACATAGAATAGTTGTTTTTTTCTCCTTATCGTATAATGTTCACAAAGTGTAATGCAATTCATGTCATAGGTCGTGTATTTTGAAGGATCAAATACTCAACATCCCATATTATCAATTTTACATCGTGAAGAAATGATGCAAACTTTGAAAATCGACTGTGCGCATGCGCAGAACCACAAAGTAGCATTTTCTGGCAGGTAGCAGAAATTGGCAGAACACCGGCCCTAACCAATTTGGCGCCCTAGGCAAGATTTTAGGCGGCACCCCTCTTGCATCGCAGTAAATTCCACTGCTGGTGTATATACTCACAAGAAACTGAATAGCTTTATCTTGGACATTCTTTTATTTAAAGAAAGCAATTGCTCAATCAAAATACTTTTGGAATTAGAAGGAAATACAAAAAAATATGAAATGAATATATGAAAAATACAATATAAATAGCTTACATAAAGTATAAGATTTAAATGCCCACAAAATAAAGTGTAAACAAGTGACATAAAATAAATTATAAATACAATAAACAAATAAATGATAAATAAATACATTTATAAATAACTGGTGGGTTGTGCTGCTGAGGTGGGCGCGACAGGAGGAGAGCTTGATGTAGTTGGCCCAAGATTTGCAGGGGTTGGACTGAGAAACCTCAACAGTGCATCTGAAGAGAGAAGAGGAATATATGACACCAGTCTAATAATAAATGTATGATACATAATATGATTTCAAGATTAAAATGAAATGAAATAATATAAATGAAAAATCTAAGAGATACATGCATGATGTTCACTATACTGTACATGTATAATATACAATGTACTTTTTCTGATATGCAAATTATATAAGATTTAATTTTATTGTCATTTCAACGAAATGCTGATTAGCAGCATGCAAAGAAGTAGTAAACTGCAGTATAATACAGAATGTGGGAATGCTAAGTTATGCTATAACATCAATGATGTGGACTTTAACACTGATTTAAAGTTTAACACTATAAACACACTTTAGACAATATGAACTGTAACACAACATACAACTAGGCTCACAACTATAATAAAAGGATGGAAAAGGAATAACATTTTGATTGACTATTACAAGCTAAGAAAACGTGAGCTAACCAGATGTCAATAAAAATGTAAAAAATAAACACATTTTAGATTATAACACCTGCTGAATAGATCTACTATTTACACATTTCCCTGAGGAAAGTAAGAATAGTTACATTACTGTTTTCCATAACAGCTTAGGCCCTTCCATAACATTAACTGAGGTCAAAACTAACAATTAACGCTAGCTATTTATTGATTAGCAAACCATGTTATGCTAATAGTTAACGACGTTATCGTCGTTCTGCAACAGACAAATAATGTCATGACTCATGACATCATCCTTATTGTAAGGTTACCTATGTCTTTGTCTCTTTTTTCCTCCTCTTCTTTTCCTCTTTTCCTCCCCTGGGCGCCAGAGAGTTTAGGACGTTTTGACATTTTGTTTCCGAGCTTGCCTTTGTGTCACATAAAAAAAAAAGTGCACATGAGCATGAATGCCTTAAGTTCCTTCTGGGTCAAAGTGCTTGACTTAACCAATTAAGATATTTTCAACAGCAAAATATGCAGCCTTATTTCATATTACTTTCATCCTATTCCCTTTCAATTGTGGGCTTTGTGTATTTACTATCTTACTTTTAATGATAAAAAATACAACGGGTCACTACTATTGTTTGGGCATAGAAAGTGGTTATATTGGAACTAATGCTTGCTTCTTCATACACTCTGTTACAACAGCTCACCTGTTCCTTCCATACTGACAGGAGCAATCCCCTCATTGCTCCTGGCTCCTGGCTATGCTTTAGGGGTGGGTTAAAAATATCGATATATCGATATTTTATAGATATGCATGTGTGGGAACGATTATCGATACATAAATCCAAGTATCGATTTAAAAAAAAAATATATATATATTTTTTTTATCCCGATTTTTTTTCCCCCATTTTATCACCCAGTGCTCCTACCTAAGTCAGTCCTGGGCATTGCTCCATCTACCAACCCCGGGAGGCCCTGCATTGAGCTCAAGTCTCCTCCTTACTTGAGGAGTGAGCAGGCTGCTTCTTTTCACCAGGCAGGGTGGGGTTTCTCTGGCCGTGCGTGGAAGGATCATGTTATTCCCTTATTGTAACCAGAATATCGATATCGAATCGTATCGGAAATCGTATCGTCTTGGGACCTAGTGTATCGGAATCGTATTGTATCGGGAGGTCAGTGATGATACCCAGCTCTACTATGCTTCTGACACTAAATCACATTTTAAAAATTGTCTTAATTCTCAGCATAAAATCTCCCCTTTTTACAAAGCCTTCTGATCAATTCAGGTCAATTTCATTAATGTAGTGCTGAATAATCTAGCATCTCAAGGCACTTTGCATATAGAGCAGGTCTACACCATACTCTTCATTATATGAATTCTAATAATATTCACTCAGTGAGCAATCCTACCTGCCCACTCTGGAGTAGGGATGTTAAAAATTAATCGATTTTCGATTAATTGCCGTTATGAAAATACCCGATTAAAATTAACGATTACAATTAATCTATTTATTTATTTATTTTTTTCGTTTAATTTCACCAGCTGGTATTACGCCCGGACCACATTTAATGCGACACAACTCGCTGCGCCGCGCACATAAAGTAACAAAGAGACGGCGGATATATTTGGTTTTAGTAATATCATGCTCAGGCAATGAGTCTGCAATGGCCCAGACGGGAGACACATGTAGCTCAGTGCTTAACTTTTATTTTTAATCCACTCTATATTCTTCTGGTTGTTCTCTGATATGTCCCGCCTGAAGGTTCCGCCTTAAATCGACGCAGAGCCGCCGCCGTAGCCTACGGCGTAGGCTCTGCGTTGTTATAACGCGGAACCATAAATCAGCCTTCACCCGGTACATACATAGGTTTCTCTAAACATCTGTCCCCGCTACAGTTTTAACTAAAAGAAAATGTGCTCCAATACAGCAGGTCTCATAATTTTATTTTGAACACTGCCAAAACTCTAATTTAAAACGTAACTAGAACTTAAAATTTGCTTGACACAAATGACACTATTATGGCTGCTGCTACTACTAATAGCCTTGAAGTGCACTTTATATTATATTCCTTGTGGTACAAAAATGTCTTTTTGTTACTTTTGTATCAAATAAATATTTGATTAAGGAATACATTAAAATGTCCTTTGTATTTTATATAAGCAAAAAAAATGATGTTTGTATCTCAGATGGGGGAAAAACGCCGCTTATCAACTAATCGATGATCGATCGATAAGGTTATCAACTATCAATTAATGAAATAATCGATAATTTGCATCCCTACTCTGGAGGTGTGGGCTCGTGGCTGCTGCTTGGTGCTGGATCTTGCAACTGACTCTGAGGGGCTACAAGACAAAGTTTCCTAGTTATGTGGCGTCGCATCATACTATTTAAATTATATAATATGTTATTTGTCACAACGCCACACATTATTGACTTGATGATTAACTTCAATGGTGGTTTGGAGGCAAAGTTTAACATCTTGGCTTACCTTTTTCATTGCCCTCAGTTGTCCGCGAGCTCGGTTTTGTGAAAAAGTTGCCAATTTTGGCACACTTTGCTGCATCTGATTCCAGAGCTTTTATCTTTTTTAATCTTTGCTTCTCCGCGCCACCCTTGCTCTTTCTACTTTCCATCTCGCCATTACCACTGTCCGAGTGTCCGGACGTGTAACGTCACGGTGGGTCTGCAAAAAAAAAAGAAAAAAGCTGCCAGTGGAGGCGGAAGCGGCCCAGGGACAGCGGTAGCACTTATACATCCATGCGGTAGCATACGTGATCAACCCACTGCAATGACTGAACACCGGCCCCCCCCAAAAAAAACTGAACACCGGCACTCGCGGCCCAAACATCAGACCGGCCAACCGGGAATTGTCCGGGTCCTCCCGATTAGCCACTCCGGGCCTGCAAACACATGACCTTTTTTTACTGTGCATATAAACATTTCTGCGCTTTAATGTTTGTAAATGTGGCGGCGCGCACAGACGCAGCAGTCTGGAGCTTTTTGGTCCCATAAAGTTGGACAGATATTCGTAGATTCACACTTCTGCGGTCAATAAGAGCCCTTTTATACTTGCAGTTGGTGCCTGTGTTCGCGTCCGGTCGCGTCCGTTCGGGTCCCTTAACAACGGCAACGTTCCTCGCGTAGTACGCGAAGAGAGCCCGTCATACCGGTGGTGACCGATAGGGGGCAGTAAGCAGAGCAACAGTTGGAAAAGTGATATATATTTAGTAGTAGAGGTAGTAGCAGCGGTAGCAGCAGTAGCAGATTAGAACAGCGAACAAGTTTACATGACAATATTGGATGATGTAGGAGATTATAACATCGTACGAATGTGTATGAATGTTTGGCACATATATATATATATATATATATATATATATATATATATATATATATATATATATATATATATATATAAATACACACATGACTGTTGTGTGCTGTTGACGCCCCCCCCCCCCCCCCCCCCCCCCCCCCCCCCACCTTTGGTCATCCCGCTGCTGCTTCCACCTGCCTGCTGTGTGCTGCTGACGTTCCTGACTCCTTGCCACTGTTTGGCTTAAGGCTTTTCTCCCACTATGGGAGTTTTTACCTGCCATTGTTTATATAATAATTGCTCGGGGTTTATGTTTATGTTCATGTTCTGGATCTCTGGAAAGCGTCTAGAGACAACATCTGTTGTATTAGACGCTATATAAATAAAATTGAATTGAATATATATATATATATATATATATATATATATATACACACACACACATATTATGTTTTATATAATGAGTTCATCCAGTCGAATTCTATAAGGAATTCTGGAGCATATTTGCAGCAACATTTGATAAAATGATCTTATATGTTAAGGAGAGTAAAAGTTTACCCTTCAATAGGAACTCTGCTAATATTAACCTTCTATTGAAACCAGATATCAGAAACCAGATTTTTGACAGGCCTCTGCAGGTGGACACACCTCTGCAACATTGCATGGAGGAAGGGAACAGTACCACTGGAGTGGCAAGCCGGGGTCGTGGTCCCTCTTTTTAAAAAGAGAGACCGGAGAATGTGCTCCAACTATAGGGGGATCACACTTCTCAGCCTCCCCGGGAAAGTCTACGCCAGGGTACTGGAGAGGAGAATACGTCCGATTAGTTGAACCTCGGATTCAGGAGGAACAATGCGGTTTTCGTCCCGGCCGTGGAACACTGGGCCAGCTCTACACCCTCCTCAGGGTGCTCGAGGGTTCATGGGAATTTGCCCAACCAGTCTACATGTGCTTGTGGCTCTGGAGAAGCCATTTGACCGTGTCCCTCGTGCCATTCTGTGGGGGGCGCTCAGTGAGTATGGGGTCCGGGGCCCTCTATTAAGGGCTGTCCGGTCTCTATATGATCAGAGCAGGAGTCTGGTTCGCATTGCCGGCAGTAGGTCAGACTTGTTCCCGGTGCATGTTGGACTCCGGCAGGGCTGCCCTTTTTCACCGGTCCTGTTCATAATTTTTATGGACAGGATTTCTAGGCGTAGCCAGGCCGCCGGAGGGAATCCGGTTTGGAAACCTCAGGATTTCATCTCTGCCTTTTGCGGATGATGTTGTCCTGTTGGCTTCATCGGACCGGGACCTTCAGCATGTGCTGGGGCGGTTTGAGGCCAAGTTTGAGGCAGGGATGAGAATCATCACCTCCAAGAATGAGGCCATGGTTCTCCACCAGGAAAGGGTGGCCTGGAGAAGTCCTGCCTCAGGTGGAGGAGTTCAAGTATCTCGGGGACTTGTTTACGAGCGAGGAAACGATGGAGCATGAGATTGACAGACGGATCGGTGCAGCGTCCGCAGTTATGCGGTCGGTGTACCGGACTGTCGTGGTGAAGAAGGAGCTGAGTTGAAAGGCGAAGCTCTCGATTTACCGGTCAATCTACGCACCTACCTTCACCTAATGGTCATGAACTTTGGATAGTGACTGAAAGGACAAGATCGTGGATACATCGGCCGAGATGAGTTTCCTCCGCAGGGCGGCTGGACGCTCCCTTAGAGATAGGGTGAGGAGTTCGGTCACCTGGGAGGAGCTCGGAGTCGAGCCGCTGCTCCTTCACATTGAGAGGATCAGCTGAGGTGGCTTGGGCATCTGTATCGGATTCCTCCTGGACGCCTCCCTAGGGAGGTGTTCCAGGCATGTCCCACCGGGAGGAGACCCCGGGGAAGACCCAGGACACACTGGAGAGACTGTCTCACGGCTGGCCTCGGAACGCCTGGGACTCCCCTCGGAAGAGCTGGAGGAAGTGTCTGGGGTGAGGGAAGTCTGGGCATCCCTGTTGAGACTGTTGCCCCCGCGACCCGGTTCCGGATAAGCAACGGAAATGGATGGATGGATGGATGGATGGATGGATGGATGGATGAAACCAGATAAAGATCCTATGCTCCCATCGAGCTACCGCCCAATATCTCTTTATAAATGTAGACACTCTTCTACTAATACTCGTAAACTACTTAAAATCATAGATCATTCAAATATCAATAAACAGGAATCTACAATTATATCTCTAGACGCAGAAAGAGCATTCAATCGGGTAAACTGAAAATTTCTATTGGCAACTTTACACAAATTTGGATTTGGCAAATCTTTTATCATCTGGATCAACAGAACAAGTGATTGCAATGATTTGGAAAAATCTCAGATCTACCATTTATCAGTCAACATATTACACGTCATAAATGCTTTAAAAGCATTTATATTAGCTCAACTCTGACAGCCTTGTGGGACTTCCTTAAAATAGCCGAAGTCTCATTTTTTCCATGTGATTGCACACCCATCTGGAACAACCAAGACATTCTGAAAAATTATTAAAAAAAATGGTAAACTTTACTCAATGGAGAGACCAAGGAATAAAGTATCTACAACATATAATCATAAGTGGACATTTTGTACCTTTTCACACACTCACTGTTCAATATGGTTCAATATGGAATTAGCAGTAATACATTTTTAGAATACCAACAAATTAAAACCATAATAATAATTAAAAAAAAAAAACTCAACCAACTGGATCTGCAACTTCCCGCTAAGAAAATAGTTACTTAATCTAAACACACCAAAATTACTATCGAAACTTTACAGGTTAATGTCCAAAATAGATAGTCTCTCTTCCGATTTCCAAATGGGCGGCTGACCTCTCAACAATAACCAAATCTCTTGGTCACAATTATTTTTAAATAATTTCACTATGCCCAAGAATCCAAACTTGCAACTTATACAGCACAAAGTTCTTTACAGAATACATTATACAGGACAAAGGACGTTCCAGATGGATTTTGCTACCTGTAATATCTGATCAGTGTACACAGAACACCCCTTATAATTATATACATGCTTCATGGTTTTGTGCACCGGTACAGAAGTTCTGGATGGAGATATGTGAGGATTTATCCACATGGCTCAATTACAGTGTGCCCCACATTATGCATACTAGGTCACCTGGGAGACATCCACATGGAATCTAACCTGGCTCACTTGGTTCTCACTGCCTTATTTCCTGCATCGGCAGGACTAAGAGCTCTCCAGTCTCTCGATGGCTCTGGTTGAACGGCCCGACAAACCATCTTCGATCGCGCTGTTTTCTTTACCGAGATCACAAGAAAAGCAGAGCAGTGATCTCCTCTCCATCCCGTGTTGCTGTCTTGTTTATTTATCTTTACTCTACCAACTCGAAATATTGAATCACTTTTCTAAGCGAACGACACGACGCAGCTCAAACAGCAGGTGTATCCGCCCTTTAATCTGATTGGTTTACGAGTAAATCGTCCCCCACGTGGGGTGCGCTCTTATGATTGGCTGAAACAAAGGAAGATATGATTGGTTGCAGATCCTTCCGTGTTAGAAAAAACACATTTGTGAGTCTCAAAAGTCACACGGAAATCCAGAGCAGCCCACAGACAAACAAATCAGTTTATATTTGTGTGTCTATCAAAACTACATTTGTGTATCTTGTCCCACGCACATGTGAATTGTTCTGTGCATTTGTGGATCAGCGTGTGCATTTGGAAATTGGTCTGTGCGTTTGTGAATTTTGTCCTTTGCATTTGTGGATGGGCGTGTGCATATGTTAATTATGAGACTGTTCTAGCTCCATACTTGAAACTGAAAAGGCTTTTGATAATGCAGCCAAGATAATGTAAGTCATCTTCTCTGTTACAGAATCATAAAGGAAGACCCAAAAGACACTGCTGTGATGATTGCGAGCAAGTCTTCACCACTTCATCAAACCTGAAGATCCATAAGAGAACTCACACTGGAGATAAGCCTTACAGATGTGATCAGTGTGGTGCGGCTTTTGCTGTGAAAAATAAACTTACGAGACATCAACGTATTCACACTGGAGACAAGCCTTACAGATGTGATCAGTGTGGAGCGGCTTTTGCCCTGAAAAATAATCTTACGAGACATCAACGTATTCACACTGGAGACAAGCCTTTCAGATGTGATCAGTGTGGAGCGGCTTTTGCCCGGCAAGGTGATTTGACGACTCACCAACGTATTCACACTGGAGACAAGCCTTACAGATGTGATCACTGCGGGGTGGCTTTTACCCGACAATTTCATTTAATAACCCACCAACGTATTCACACTGGAGAAAAGCCTTATAGATGCGATCAGTGTGGAGCAGCTTTTGCCCAGCAAAGTGCCCTAATTCGTCACCAACGTATACACACTGGGGAAAAGCCTTACAGATGTGATCAGTGTGGACTGGCTTTTGGCGGGCAAGATTATTTGACGACTCACCGACGTTTTCACACTGGAGACGAGCCTTACAGATGCGATCAGTGTGGAGTGGCTTTTGCCCAACCAGGTGATCTAAAGCGACACCAACGTATTCACTCTGGAGACAAGCCTTACAGATGCGATCAGTGTGGAGCAGCTTTTGCCCAGCAAAGTGGTCTAATTCGTCACCAACGTATTCACACTGGGGAAAAGCCTTACAGATGTGATCAGTGCGGAGTGGCTTTTGCCCGGCAATGTCATTTGATGAGTCACCAACGTATTCACACTGGAGACAAACCTTACAGATGTGATCAGTGTGGAGCGGCTTTTGCCCAACAAGGTCATTTGACAAGACATCAACGTATTCACACTGGAGACAAGCCTTACAGATGTGATCAGTGCGGAGTGGCTTTTGCCCGGCAAGGTCATTTGACGAGTCACCAACGTATTCACACTGGATTCAAGCCTTACAGATGCGATCAGTGTGGAGCGGCTTTTGCCCGGCAAGATCAATTGACGAGACATCAACGTATTCACACTGGATAAAAATTGTACATTTGTGATCAGTGCTGATATCATTTATTTTGACAGTTCAGTTAAAATGCAACAATTTAGTTTAGTTAATTTAGTTTGAAAGAAATAATTCTGGTCGTTAGATTGTGGGACACATTTTGAATATTTTTTTAAAAAGCAGCAGATTCTTACAGCTGTAAGAGCTGTTCAGTAATAATCAGATTTAGAAAATTAAGTACAAGAATTCAATTCAAAAGTCTTTATTTTGAACATGATGGTAGTGTAAGTAACAGACATGCTCAAACATACTTTAACAATGAATGCAAGAGATTTAGTTTTTTTTTAAGCAGCAGCAGTTTTGACATGTTAAAAAACAAGTAAGAAGTAAAAAAAAATCTCCTACCCCTGGAACTCAATACCATGTTTTGCACATAGACCCTTGTTATTAGATGTCAAAAATCTTGATGTATTGAGAAGTTACACAAATTAATATTAAGAATTTTACACAGTGTAAACATATTGTGGTATACATGAGTATAAATTTGCGGATATCTGGGTGATTATTGCCATTTGCTGTTACATGTCCCTCTATATAAACACTATTTACCATCAGTCCCTGTATTCATCTATACATAAAAGCATACATTATTTACCGTTTACAATCTTATTCATTACGGGCATTCTAACACAAATATTTCTAGATGCATTAAAGCATATATATATATATATATATATATATATATATATATATATATATATATATATATATATATATATATATATATATATATACAGGGCTGCACATAAGTGGGCCGCCAGAGCGCATGCGCCGTCAAAATCCACAGTGCGCTGTCAATCTTGTGCTGCGAAGCGCTTTTGCATACCAACAGCTGGGGCTCATTTTATTGGTTGTGGCCAGACCAGAATACTAATATTAAAAAATCTATTGGGAGAGCTTTTCCCCAGAACCGCCACTTAAAGTTGGTACTGGCCAATCACAGCGCGTCCTTACTCCCCCTCCATGCTCGTTGGGCAGGAAGAGAGGTAAGGATCAGCTTTACTGAACAAACCCTGACACGTCTTGTCAAAATGTCCAAGAAGCAAGCGCCATTAAGTAATTATTTTCGCGTTCCACCGCCACCAACTACAAAGAGACCCCAAACTGAACCACTACCCGAATCGAACAGAAAACGTGTGTTCGCCGAGAAGTGGCTGCAAGATGTTACGCGGCGACGCGCACCGTGCGTTCGCGCTCCCGCGTATCCTACCCCGTAAGCTCTGCGTTGGTGCAACGCGGAACCATAAATCAGCCAGTGTCCGTCACTGCGTGCAGCAGTTACCTGCGCCAGCAAGACGCTGCTCTCTAATGGCTCAAAGTTTATGAAAACCCCAAATAAAAAATAAATTAGAGAATATTTTATGAAATCAATAAACAATTCCATCATCCAAATTATAACAAATAAAGGTTCAACATATCTATTGAAATAGATTAACTTTTACACCATATTCTAGTTGAATTATTGAAATAAATTAACTTTTACACCATATTCTAGTTGAATTATTGAAATAAATTAACTTTTACACCATATTCTAGTTGAATTATTGAAATAAATTAACTTTTACACCATATTCTAGTTGAATTATTGAAATAAGTTAACTTTTACACCAAATTCTAGTTGAATTATTGAAATAAATTAACTTTTACACCATATTCTAGTTGAATTATTGAAATAAATTAACTTTTACACCAAATTCTAGTTGAATTATTGAAATAATTTAACTTTTACACCATATTCTAGTTGAATTATTGAAATAAATTAACTTTGTAAAGGACCATATTGAGCCATTCATCTTTATAAGTGAATAAATATCGTTTTCCTGCATCCCTCTTTTATCGGTCCGGCGAGACGGGTCACCGTGTTTTTGGAGGCCCAAGTCACATATCCAGGGGCTCCTCTGAGCACCAGACCAAAATAATTATGTGCAGCCCTGTATATATATATATATATATATAAAAAAAATCAGACTGATGTGCACGCATTTCCACGTACATATACACCCACAAGTCCAGTCCACCCCACCATCCCCTCACCCAGCGCAGATTGAGGAAGTCAGCCGTCCCGATCGGCCAGCACAATACAAATGATGAGAAAAGATATGAGAAATATTTGTTGGGCCACAGTCCGATATGAACTATGGATTGTGTGATTATATGAACAGTTGAGGCCTTGGGTCAGCTTTGAGTCCCAGTTCTGGGGCCTCAGGCTGAGACCAGCCTCGAGTTTATGATACCGGACCGCATGGTTTGGAACAAAGGAAACCCCATGGACGCAAAGCTCAACCAGGATTTGCATCTAAGGCCCTGCAGTGATAAGGAACAGCCCCTGATTGGACACAGACCCCAAGCCACAGGGGGGGGGCTTGACTTCCTGGTCCAGCTATAAAAGGTAAAGCTCTCTTCTCCTCGCTCTCTTTTCTCCTCTGCTCTGTCTCTTCCTTCATGGGTTGTTGAGCGAAAAAGCGTCCGTTTTGCAGCGCTGCGGTGAGTGGCCCGCAAGTTTTCTGAGCCCAAAGAGGAGCCGAACCAGGGACCCTGCATGCCTCGACGTGAACGCCTTTGGACCGACCTGGAGCTGAAGGAGGCCCAGCTGCTGTGCCCATGTATTCCCCTCATCCACACTGGTCCTCATCTGGACCAGGAGAGAGAGACAGAGCCGCTCTTTATCAGGATCCCCTTGTTTCATCAAGAAAGACTGACCAGCCGGATCAAACCACTTTTTCTTCATTTACAAAGATTCACGTAAGAGGCTGTTCTGTGTCTGGGCAGAGAAACTTAGTAACACATTTTAAAAGCTAGTTTCACATTATGAGCCGGACTGTGCTCATTAGTTGAGTGTGTTTGTTTCTGCATTCTGCCCCCCCCCCCCACACACACACAGGTAATCTGAAGTTTTGTGTTCATGTTTAGTTAGTTGTTGTTTTGGGTAGATTAGCCATGAGGATTTATCCGAAGTGTTGTTTTACCATCTTCTTGACACTTGTGTAAATAAATTCTGATTAATTTGAATGAGAGAAGTTGTTTGTGCTTATTTTACGCATATTTGTCACAACTGCTGGTGGCAAATGCCTGTGTTCGAACTCCTCCCTTCACAATTATTCTGAAGTATAGTCTACCTTGAGACTGATTGTGCTGTTTAGTTATCATTTTCCTGATTAAATCAGTCATTTGGATAATTCAATTTGATAAATCGACTTTATTTATGATTGTCCTTTGACAATCATTAATGACTCTTTGATAACTGAACCAGCACCTCCCCTGCGGCACAATTGTGAGGTTAATCAACCTTTGAACTTGTTTTGTCCTTACGAAACTGTCACATGCTTGGCTAACAGAAGTCACAGCAGCCACTTCCTGATCTACTCAGGGTTTTGGACTGTCTGGTGACATCCGTCTACTGTAGTGTGATTGACTTAATCACACGGTATCACTTCCCCCCATTACCCATTGTCTACTGTTCACTGTTCATTGTTCTTATATGGTCATTTCCTGTCAAGTTTCTCAATTAAACCATCCTGCAGGAGGAAGATCTTTGGGAAGCATTTTGCTGTCAGGGGCTCTGCCCCTGTCGCTGTGCTCTCCCCCTTCTGCAGAAGTGCGTTAAGAACCCATTCCAAGTCAGTCTCTGTGTCTTTCCTTGTTATGAATTTATGTAATGTTGATTTAGACCTAACACAACATCAATGATATTAGAAATAAATATATGGTTTGATATACCGTATTGGCCCGAATATAAGACGACCCTGATTATAAGACGACCCCCTCTTTTTCAAGACTCAAGTTTTGAAAAAATACTTTTTGAATACCAAATTCAATTTTCATACAGAAAATAATTACAGTACATCTGAAACAAATGATTATAACAATATATTCGAGAGAAAAAGCTTGTTATTTTGCTTCATTCAAATCATCATCTTGAAGTTTGCATCATAACTTCTCCTCAGCTGCTGGTTAACCTGCCAATCTTCCACCCACTTTTCTCGTTTCTCCATCTTCTGTTATCTCTTCTCTTATTTTCTTCTCTTTTCTTTCTTAGTGCTATTTTTTATTTTTCTTATTCGTGACAGGGGTTGGCTTTGGCCTGGGGAGTTAAGTTCAGCATTCGCTTTAAAGATATCTGGCGCCATCTAGCGGTGTGAATGGGTATAACGTCTAGACCCCGAATGTAAGACGACCCCCACTTTTTCAGTCTTATTTCAATGCAAAAAACACCGTCTTATATTCAGGCCAATACGGTAAGTATACATAGACAGACAATACTGTAAGTTGTCCTGTTGTGGTAGAATAAAAAATCATCCACCACAGAGATGTCATGGGTGTGAAAAAAAAACATGGAGAAAAAACAATTTTTCCCTTTTTTATATAGTTTATTTTTTGACAGTTGTGGAACTGAAACAAAATTAATTTCTGCATGAGACCCAATGCAAGAAAGAAATGGTCGACCTTCCTGTCCTGAGCACCAAGAAGAGGACTGGAGTTGTTTTTCCAAGTCCAAATAATAACACTGTAAAGTCTCACGTTTCCACCAAGTTTCAAACAGGGGACGTTTCACCTGTTAGGCTAACGTGATAACCGATTATCTCCTGCTTCTCTCTGAACTACGGAAACTGACATTCTTTGAAATCCGTGTGCAAAATTTTAAATTCCATGCAAATAATCTCTGGTTGCCACATTTTCCCGACAGCAAGATGGATCCTGCAGGTTTTCAACTGCCTGCTTTGACAGACTCGTGTTGCGGGACATACCGTGGGGCTAAAAAGTATTTAGTCAGCCACCAATTGTGTAAGTTCTCTCACTTAAAAATGAGAGGCCTTCAACTATGAGACATAGAATGGGGAGAAAGAATCAAAAAAATCACATTGTAGAATTTTTACTGAATGAATTGATAAATTCCTGGGTAAAACAAATATTTAGTCACCTACAAACAAGCAAGATTTCTGGCTTTCACAGACCTGTAACTTCTTTAAGAGACTCTTCTGTCCTCCACTCGTTACCTGTATTAATGGCACCTGTTTTAACTGGTTATCAGTATAAAAGACACCTGTCCACAACCTTAAACAGTCACACTCCAAACTCCACTATGGCCAAGACCAAAGTGGGGGTGAGAACTTGCTGTGCAACGCTGTACATTGTATCGGCTGGTGTAAAATATAATAAAGAAACGTCTCGTAATGTACAGCGTTGTACAGTGATATAAACATTGTATATAAATATAGTCAAATAAAAATCACATTACCGTTCCCGCTGAAAGGTCAGAATAATGGTGTTCAGACGAACATACTCCGATTCAATCCCCTTGTCTATTTCATGCCATGCGGCTGTCACAGCCTGAATTTGATGCTGGGAGACATGGCAAAATGTTACCCAAAAGCAATGGCATTCTTTGGGATTATACAACATATACAATATGTTCTGCTTCAGTAAAACGTTGGGAAATATTTAAAGCCCATGTATCTCTCAACGTTAAATCGCTATCCGAAACAAGGTGGGAATGTCGGGTGGTAGTCAGGGTCATAGAAATTAATTGATGACTGAACTTTTAAAGACACCAAAGTGATTTTACATGTTTTATTTAGTGGATGCTGGATTACTGGAACAGCCTTTTTACTTGTCTTAACCAAAACTCCCTGGACAGACTACAGACAGTTCACACCTCTGCTGCCAGGATTTTAACCACAAGAATATTTGATCACGTTACACCCATTTTAGCATCATTACGCTGGCTATCGGTATATTTTTAGGATTGATTTTAAGCTTTTATTGATTACTTTTAAACACTAAATGGTCTTTATAACCAAGAAACTGAACAAGTGGCTGTGATGTTCTGGCTGATCAGTTTAAGTTTAAAAAAAAAAAAAAACAGATAAATTGAAGACGGAGTCTTTATTACATATCCAGGAACATTACGAGTTAAAATAATATAAACTTGATATCAAACTGGCAAAAGAGAGTTTTCTCATCCTCGTGTTCTTGTACTTCAGTAACTTTAATCTAAACACTTTCATGTTAAAAACAACTAAATTATAACTTCAGACTTTGTGTCCTGCAGAAACATTTAATCCAACAGATGTTGTCAAGTTCACTTGTATTTTTTCCCTATGTTCCTGAAATACACTTTGCATTTTGTTTATATCATTTCTAATGGTTTTTGGGAAAATGAGGCAAGAGGACAAATGTTATTGTAAATGTAGCAGAAAACAGACAATTATTTTAACTGACAACTCTTAATTCCTCAAACATTAAATTAAAACAACACAAGTAAACAAAGTGAAGAAAAACTGCATTTATACTTCTTTACAATAATTATATTTTACTTCAGTATTATCAAGTTCTCCTGTAGTTCTGATGACAGCTTCACTACCCTGTACACATGATGAAGTTCAGAATAACCACATTAATAAATGACACATGAAACACAATAAATGAAAGTGACCAAATGTTATCTGAAGTTAATCAGGATTCAACAATGAAATCTTATATTTTCTTCTCACAGATCCAGTTTTTATAGTAAGTGTAATATAAATATGTCCATTTCCCTTCATCAGTACAACACACTGCAGCATATTGATCTTTGTTATCCTGATGTTGAGACAATCCTGCAGCCGAGAACCTGTGAAGTATTAAAACAACTTCAACTGAGATGAAAATCAAGATTATTTTCATTTTCGGATAAAACTGACACCTTCTTTAATTGTTTTACACAAATGTTCACTGTTTAAAGATCACAATTAACTTTTGGTCTGATTCCAGATGTTGGATGAGGTCTTCATTAAATACTCCAACATGGTATCCATTCATTTATTCCAGTGAAAGCAGCTCAGTCTGCACATCTTCCACAAATCTCTTCTCTCCTGCTGATCTGCTTCCTGGTTTTCCATCTCCCTGCACATGCTCATTAGTGTCTCTGTTCCAACCACACTCAGCTCTGCTGAAGACGTCCTACTGTGAATCCTCTCAGACACTAGAAACACTGTCAACGTTTTCACTCTCTAAATCTTCATGTTTCATTGGTGATAAAGGAGTCATAGTTGAGCTGTTGTTTTACCAGTTTGTGCAGCAGTTTTACAGACAGAACCTTGAAACGGTTGATGTTGATGTTGGTAGAACCAGTTAGTCTGCAGGAAAACTTTGTGGTGAAGCTGCTCTTTTATTTCATCCCAGATAATAATGTTCACGTTCACGTGTTTCATGATTAATGTTCTTAAAGTCACCAAAGAGGAAAAGACCTGAATTCTGTCGTTCTGCTGTTGTTCTGACGGGTCAAAAATACAGAACACAAACTAAATACACTATTTAAAAACTGTTGAGAACAAAGGTTTGAAGTCTCTTTCAGACTTCTCGTGAGTTTTTATGAAATAAATAATAAATTATTTACACAGCTGTTCATTCAAATAAATGTATTAGAGAAATAATGATGACGCAGTTTTTAACATGTTCTGCTGTTTTACCTGTTAATAATTTGAAACAATGACTTTGATGAAATTGTAAAAGAAACAGTGTCTTACGTTGTTGTCATCTGTGATCCGTCCACCCATTTCCATGACCATTCCCATTTCAGACCAATCCAGGAGTTTTTATTTGTGTCCAGTTGTGCCACAAAATCCTAAATGACGAGACAAAAGTAGTTTCTGCCATCATGAATCTGATATCTGTCTCAGTATCCTGATGATTGTGTTTGAAAACAATCTATATGATTTAAAAACAGATTTTTAACTGAAATCCATCAGGATGGAGACAGAAGCAGCACAGACTGACAGCAGGTGAACACAAGTAACAGAAAACTGCAGTAACATCAGATACACTGATATCAAACACCTACCTGCTCCTCTTTGCTGTTAATGATCACCAGATCAGCTCCTCTTTCCTCACACTCCCTCCTGCTCTCTGACCAGGTTTTACTCACGGTGAATTTTTTGTAAAAACTGGATCCAAATCTTCTCCATCCTTCAGGACATTCTCCTTAATATCAGATATCAGACAGACAAGTTTTTAGAAAGATTTCATGTTCTGAGCATCACATTCATGAGTGTTCTTTCAATATTCAGAAATCTCCTTCAGGTGTCTTGTTTACCTTTCAGGTTATAAAAACATTTTAGCTCTAGCTTTCCATCTTATTTATTTTTAATTAAATGACACTAATAGAAATAAGTTATGGGGGCTTACGCTGAAGTTCAAGTTTATTTGGTAATAAATCTTTCTTACCACCAAGGTAATCATCTTTGAGCTGATTATAAGTGTTGTTCAGTTGGTTATAGTTGGCCTCTAGCTTACTGTAAGTGGTATTTAGTTGGTCGTGTTTCCTCTGCAGCTGGTTTTTGTCCAAAGTCATTTCTGGTTAGAAGAATAACATAAAAACAACTCAAAATATCAAAACGTGTTTCATCCTGTGTAGGTTAAATATGTGATAACATTTGTGGTGGTTGAGGAGCAGGTGGTAGAGAGACTGGATGGTGGAAGGTTGGTAAAACATAAAATAAATTAACAAGAACTGGTCAAACAGACATTCTGTTGAAAAAAAATGAATAGATTATAAAAACAAAAATGGACAAAAACTATTATTCATTACTGAAGTACAGAGATTTGACAGATAAACATCTAAAACCTGAAGGGAAGTGAAGTCCTGAGGACCTGGATTCAAGAAAACTGATCTATGAAGGAGAAACATGAAATAAAAAGAAAATGCATCATGTTGTTGCTTATATTGACCGCTAGATGGCAGCGTTGTAACTGAATACACTCAGTTTCAGCCTCCTGGACATGTGCTCGCCTACATGTGCGTGTGACCCATGGATGTATTAGAGACCTGGATGGGACGTCAAAAATGGCCGCCCATTCATTTCAATGCATTCTGCTCAGCCAGCGCATACGCCGAAAAAATGTCTGACTTCCGGGTTTACTTCCACGTACACTGGCCCATAGAGCATGCGCAGTTGAGTCACCTCCCATGATGCTCTGGGGCCTCCCATCATACCCCGGGGCAATGACGCGAGTATTAATATAATATGTATTAATATAATATATTAATTAATGTATATTATTACATGTATAGTATTACATATATTATTAATGTATTAATATAATATAATTATATAATATATATTAATATAAACATCTGTGGAATGCACGGACACGGCTGTGACGTCAGCTGTGACGTCACGCCCAGAAAGAGACTTTTCTTTGACTTTTCTGGCCGTTATAAAACATTTTTGACGGATATAAAGTCCATGACTTAAAAATATAGAATACAAAGATTAGTAATTGCCGGTGATTACAGCTGGAGGTTCCTGTGAACAGTTTTAGAGGCTTCTCTTTTACTATTGCGGTCTATGGGAAAAAAGCTTTCTGGGCCCCATGGCATTTTTTGTTGCAGTACCGCGGCTGGACACTGGGAAAAATCGGCGTGCCTGCTGAGTGCGAGACTGGGGGGCTGGTGTGACCGCGCACACATAAGGGCCGGTCCAAGCCTCCATGGGGCCCTAATCTAAATGTGATTTTGGGGCCCTCTATTACTGCCAATAATACTGATTATTGATCATTCAAACACTCAAACACTATAAACTTATTTCATGTTCTTCCCTGTCATTACAAATACACTTGTAAACTAGTGGTAAGAACTTTTTGTTGTAGTTAGATTGTAATCCACAGTGATTAACATCATGGAAGCTACAACAGATTAACAAACTTGCAGAAAAATCTTTCAATTAATATTGATCAGTCAGCAGCTGCCCCTACTGGCCACTCAGAGAAGCAACAGGTCAAAGGTCAGAGAGCTGCACAGTTGCAGCAGAGTTGTTTCCATCATCCTATTGTCAGTCTGGCAGGTTTTTACCATCTATGGTTTTTATCTGAAATGGAGCAAATTCAGCTACAAGAGCAGCCTGGGATTGATTCAATATTTAAGGTGATATAGTACTAAGTTGATACTGAGTGTCATCTACAGTGTAGGCCTACTAAAAGAAACGAAATAATCACATAGATCATTAATAAACCATTTACTGTAAACGTTATCTACTTTATTTTTGGTTTTAAATAAACTGCAACAGAAATGTGCAACAACAATTTGAAGTCTACTCTAGTCTGTTAAAATAATATTGTTTATGTAATATTAATTATTGTGTTTTCGTACAATAACATACCTTTGATAATGTATGAATCATCACTCACACATAAAAAAATATTTATTTATTTTTTTAACTCTTGGGGGCCCCCTAGTGGTCACGGGGCTCTAAGCAGCCGCTTATTTCACTTATGCCTTGGGCCGGCTCTGCTTACTACCACTCACGTTCAGATCTTTTTTTTACATCATCCTCTGATTTACATTGTCTATATTTCTCAAGTGTTTTCATCGTGTGGGATACACAAATATCACATTTAAATGTATCATTCAGTCCGTTTTCTGACTCTTTTTTCTGCTGTGTGTCTCATCTGCTGGAGAAACTGCTCATAATTACCATGCCATGACACTTTGTTTAAAAAATTAATGAAAGTTGAAAACATTTTAGGTGGTTATTGTGTAGCTTGAGTTTGTTGCTCATTTTAAAAGTTTTCTTACCATTGAGTTTGGTCTTCAGCTGGTTGACTTCCAAGGTGACTAAAAGAGCTGTAACACACAATCACTTTGCTTTAAATCAACAGAAATCATTTACTTTAAGGTTGTTATTGGATAATGATCTACTGTTAAAAACTGTAGTTATATGTTTTTAATCAACAAGCAGTGCAGCGTAATGTCAGTAAACCTGACATGCTGAGGAAATTATTAGGAACGGAAATTTTATAAGTGATTATTTTCATCACTGGGATGTAATGGTGTGTGTTGTATATATGAAAGTCAAACATCTCCTCAGATGTTACCTTCTAATTAGGGTCCGAGCACTTACAGTATGAAGGCCCTATTGTATCTGTAGGAATTCTTCTTCTTCTTATTTTTCTTTTGACGAAATGATGGTCTTTTTTCCCCCTAAACGTGCCCCAAAAGTCACCAAACTTTTCACCAAGCCAGGCCTGGTGAAAAATGTGATATTTCATGGTTTGCATTAATGGGCGTGGCCTAATGGCTCAACAGCGCCCCCTAGAAAACTTTTCTCTGTCATAACCTTTGAACGGGTTGTGATAAAGACATGTGGGTGGTGTCATCAGACTTGGTTTTTAGTCCTTGACCTTCATTGGTGCTAATTAGCCCCGCCCCTTATTCTGATTGGTCGATATTTCATAGTTCCTATTTTCTGTTAAAGGAGCTTGAGGCTCCTTTTAAGAAATGAGACTCTCTAGCGCCACCCTTCACCACGACGGCCGTCGGGGGTACTGCAGCCAACAGCGAAGCCGGCACAGGAGAACGGGGAGAACGTGCATGCAGCGTCATGTGACGTCACATCCGCAGGACAGCGCGGGAAATTCGGGACCGAATTGCAGCACATTTTGCAGCACACAGCCTGTTCAAGGCAACGGAGAGATACGCTAGAGGGAACATTCTTTTGGGTTTGGAACGCTTCATCTGACATTATTACTAGAAAACTTAAAATGTATACAAATTTTTTTCATAAATCCTGCCATAATCCGGCCTCAAGCTCCTTTAAAACTTTTGAATGGTTTGACATAGGAAGTAGTGGGTGGTGTCATGTCTGGTTTGCTTATGGGGGCGGTGGCAATGAGTGCGAGGGCCCGTTCATCGCTGCTTGCAGCTTTAATTCATGTTCATATCCTTTTAGTGTCTGCAGAAGTTTAATTGTGATGAAGAGGTTTACACGATGCTTCGTTGTCTGGGGGAATTTCCACTTGATCTGTCTCTCAAGGCAAACTGGTTCTAGAGGACGGATCAGTTTATCGTGGTTTTTCTGACTCTGATGGTTATTTGAAGATCAACAGCTCGATGTTCGTCCCCCAGCAAGCGGTACTGTGGCTGCTGCTTGGAACCAGACAGGAAGGGCGTTTTAGATAGTGTGTCACACTCTATTTGTTGTGGTGAGTGAGTTCACTCTCCCCCGTGTCACACCACCACCTTCATGTCATGCAAGCATTTAAGCTGCACTGAGGTCTCATGTGGTCAGCTTGTCTTTGCAGCATGCACTACTTTCCAGCACTCATTTGCAGTTCGATGACTTGGTTTGGATTACGGATCGCCCTTGATCATGTGTTCTTGTCTTTGCTCCGACCTTCTGTCCGCCTACAAAAAGTATTTCATCTTCTCTCTCTAGATGTAGTTTGACCGGCTGATCAACCTTCTGCCCTTCCACCACAATCCTTCGGCCTTGAACCTCTGGACCTTGTTTGCCCCACTGATGGTCTGCCAGGTTCTGCTTCGGTCTCTATCACGATTCCAGCTTGTCCCTCCCTGGTGTTGTCACCATCATCGAACACCTAAAGGAATAGTTTTGCCTGTTCAAGGGCACTCACTAGCCTGCCAGTCAGTGTTCTTTTCTGCTGGTTCTTCAAGTCTTCATAGGATGGTTGGGTACTTCCAGCTGGAAATCCTTCCTGGGGATAATTCAGTCAGACTTCTCCTGTTAACCTGTCGTTGTTGTTCTGCACTTGGGTTCTAAAAATCATCTCATAGACATAGTGAGCACCAGGGGTCCGTTTCACAAAGCAGGTTCAACAAACTCTGAGTCTAATCCTGAACTCTTAGTTGATCTACTCTGAGATCGGAAACTCTGAGTTTTCGGTTCCAGAACAGCGGATTTGAGGTAATTTACTCAACTCTAAGTAGTTTCACCTGGAGTTAAGCTCGTGCGTGAGGGAAATAAAAAGCCATCATCAGTAGAGCGCTGATACAAGGATTCACCATGGCAACCGGCGACAACAAAAGAGCGACATACTTTTTCTTTTTTTATTTTAAACTTTATTTAACATTTCAATTTACAAAATCCCTTTGAGGAAACATTAGTTTGCATCTGAAGATCCACATACTTCACGCCGTGTCCTTTTTCACCCGAATGGAATTAGAGATTTTAATGCGCGCATACGGCGAATTTGAACATGTTTTTCGAAAAAAGAGTAACACCGCAGCACAGAATATAATATAAAATTAATTTAACAGATCTCTACATCATTCACCTGCAATCCTGTGGAACTCCTTGATGGCTTGGACAGGTTTATGTAGGCTTGCCACCCCTCCCTTGAAATACGGAACTGTTCCGTAATTGGGAATTAAAAGTTGCGTTCCGTATTGAACCAATACAGACACATATTATGCCAGGGGTCTCCAACCCTGGTCCTGGAGAGCACCTATCCAGCATGTTTTACATCTTTCCCTGCTTCAGCACACCATGATACAAGGAGCTGTGTCCACAACAGAACTGTCCGGACATTGATGACAAGTTAATGACGAGCATTGATTAGAATCAGGTGTGTTCATGCAGGGAGACACCTAAAACATGCTGGATAGGTGGATCCAGGACCGGAGTTGGAGACCCCTGTATTATGCTCTTATTTATTCATGTAATAATATACAGGTGGAGGTCGGAAAATTTGAATATATTGCAAAACTTCATTCGTAGTAAATTCAACTTAAGGTGAAACAAATATTATTTCCCACTACATGCAAAGTGAGATATTTCAAGCCTTTATTTTTCATAATTTTCATGATTAGCCTAAGGCTCACAGTTTATGAAAACCCCAAATAAAACATCTAAAAAAAGAATATATTATGAAATCATTAAACAATTCAATCATCAAAATTATAACAAATTAAAGCTGCAAGCAGCGATGAACGGGCCCTCGCACTCACGGCCACCGCCCCCCATAAGCGTATCAGAAACGATACCACCCACGACTTCCTATGTCAAACCATTCAAAAGTTATAGCAGAAAAAAGGGACAACCAATCAGAAGAAGGGGCGGGGCTAGTTCAGGCCAATGAAGGTCAAGGTCTCATTACAGAGTCCCATGACACCACCCACGACTCTCTATGTCAAAACATTCAAATGTTATAGCAGGAAATAGGGACAACCAATCAGAAGAAGGGGCAGGGCTAATTTTCACCAATTATGATCAAGGACTCTATACCGAGTCCCATGACACCACCCACGACTCTTTATGTCAAACCATTCAAAAGTTATGGCAGAGAAAAGTATTCTAGGGGGCGCTGTTGAGCCGTTAGGCCACGCCCATTAATGCAAACCATGAAATATCAAATGTATCGCCAAGTCTGGCTTGCATGCAAAATTTGGTGACTATCAAATATGGACCAATCAGATGAAGGGGGGGCGCGCCTTTTGGCGTCTAGCGTCGCCACGGTAACACTTTTGAAAGAGAAAAGTAATGCGCGTAGTCGCAGGATGGAGACGCACATTTTGATGTATAACACATCTGGGGGCACGTTACGGTTCGGGCTGAATTAACTGCCGAAGAAATGGCATAAATTTCGCCAAATTTACACAATTAATTCAAAATGGCCGACTTCCTGTTCGGTTTCGGCCATGGCGCCAAGAGACTTTTCTATAAGTTGTCCCATGATACAGGTGTGTACCGATTTTCGTGCATGTACGTCAAACCGTATTGTGGGGCTTGAGGCACAAAGTTTTCCGGGGGGCGCTGTTGAGCCATTTTGCCACGCCCATTAATGTAAACCATGAAATATCAAATTTATCGCGAGGCCTGGCTTGCATGCCAAATTTGGTGCCTTTTGGGGAACTATCAAATATGGACCAATCAGATAAAGGGTGCCGCGCTTTTTGGCGTCTAGCGTCGCCAGGGTAACATTTTTGAAAGAGAAAAGTAATGCGCGTAGTCGCAGGATGGAGACGCACATTTTGATGTATAACACATCTGGGTTCACGATACGGTTCGGGCCGTATTAATTCTCGAAGGAATGGCATATATTGCTCCAAAATTACGTGATTAATTAAGAATGTTCAAAATGGCCGACTTCCTGTTCGGTTTCGGCCATGGCGCCAAGAGACTTTTCTTTAAGTAGCGACATGATAAAGATGTGTACCGATTTTCGTTCATGTACGTCAAACCGTATTATGGGGCTTGAGGCGCAAAGTTTTTTCTGTTGGAACCAATCAGATGAAGGGTGGGCTGGCTTTTTGGCGTCTAGTGTCGCCACGGTAACGCTTTTGAAAGAGAAAAGTAATGCGTGTTGTCGCAGGATGGAGACGCACATTTTGATGTATAACACACCTGGGTGCACGTTACGGTTCGGGCCGTATTAACTGCCGAAGGAATGGCATACATTTCGCCAAAATGACACGGCAAATTCAAAATGTCCAACATCCTGTTCGGTTTCGGGCATGACCCCAAGAGACTTTTCTTTAAGTTGTCCCATGATACAGGTGTGTACCGATTTTCGTGCATGTACGTCAAACCGTATTGTGGGGCTTGAGGCACAAAGTTTTCAAGGGGGCGCTGTTGAGCCATTTTGCCACGCCCATTAATGCAAACCATTAAATATCAAATTTTTCGCCAGGCCTGACTTGCATGCAAAATTTGGTGACTTTTTGGGCACGTTTAGGGGGGCAAAAAGGCCGTCCTTTCGTCAGAAAAATAATAACGCGAAGAATTCCTACAGATACAATAGGGCCTTCGCACTGAAGGTGCTCGGGCCCTAAAAATTCCTACAGATACAATAGGGCCTTAGCACTGAAGGTGCTCGGGCCCTAATAAAGGATTAACATATATTGCTTTGCCTGTAATGAGACTATGTACTGTAATGTACATGTATTACGCGGTCTGATAACCATCTCCCGACGAATAGCCTAATTAATTCTCTGCGCATTAATTCTGCACCTTCATCAATTGTGTCTTCATCAAAAGGACATGCCATGTATATATATATATATATTATATATATTCTGACTCTGTTTTTAATGACAGACGGCAGAACTTCGCCAAAACTCGCCTGCTGACTGAATGAATGAGGAAATCAAATGTGCGTGCGGCTCTGAAAGAGGCGGAGACACAGAGAAACTCCAGGTTTCACGATATAAACCCGGACCAGGTTAGGTTCAGAGCGTCTGTTACTACGGTAACTGACCGAGAGCTTAAGTTACCTCTCTTTGTGAAATGGGCTAGAGTTACCTCTCTTTCTCTGGTTTGAGTTACCTCCCTTTGTGAAACCGAAAACTCAGAGTTTCCCTCATTTCAGGGTTAACAGACTCAGAGTTTTCACTAAACCTGCTTTGTGAAACGGACCCCTGGTTGCCAGGTCTTTACCCACGTGGTCCAGTCAGGCTCAGCCCAAATCAAATGTGTGGGTTTACCCTCATGTTGGATTAAAGCCAGCAGGAGTAGTAATAGTTGTATCAAAACTTTCAGCAGCTAGATGACATTTAGTGAAAGTAATCAAATATTCTTTCAAATTAAACTAACATGTTAACATTTCATAAAAAACCTCCAACATCAAAGAGAAAAACAGAGCATGCCAGCAAAATCCCATAAGTGAGGAGGGATCTGTTTGAACAAGAATACATGGTTGACATCTGATCCGTCTCAGAGCGGTACAACGACTCTACTTAGAAACAATTCATCCAGCTCATAAGAATCTACTGGTTCTTGTTCTGCAGATGTTTGTTGTTGTTTTACTGTTCAGGAACAATACTTACAAATGGTCCAAGACTAATGACAGATAACATGTACTGCAATGAAAACAATGGTCTCTGACCCTAACATGTAACTCTTAAAGCCTTTGTCCACAGAACTGTCCCACGTGTTGTAAGTAGAAAAACCCCAGTAGTTCTTGGGTTGGATTACTGTCAAACAACCTTCTCTGTTTGGTTTTAGGTAAAACTCAGCAATGTTTTATGAAAGTACGTCATCAGCACTTCAGACATAAACAGCTTCTCTACTTTGTGACCAAAATGCATCATGTAGTTTTTGAGGTGCAGCATATATGAGCAGGATGAACAGGACGACAACCACGACTAAAACCACCGTGCACAACACTCACGTTTTTACGAGCTCAAAATACCAGCATGAAAAAAAAGATGATCAATGTGGTTCAATGTTTAGCTCCTACATGATGATCTATGAACCACCTCGGTACACCTCAGTCACTTGTTTCCATCATTAATAGAGAACAGACACCACTGATCTCTCCTTTTAAGACTTTTGCTCCAGTTTCTTCCACCTGATGGTTTGAGTGTCTCCCAATGGCCTGGCAAGTGCTACTTGTATTTCTCTATTTTCTTTTTAATCTCATCCCTAAAGGGTCCATGGGAAACAAAAGCATTACATTATTTCACTTTAAGTGCATCTAATGTGGCATAAAACAAATCAGACATATTAAGATACAAATACTCACAGTGTATGATGAATCCAACCAGAACCAGAAGATAAAACACTCCCAGAAACACTTTGAAAACTCTGAAACTGTTTCTTTTCACAGCTCGGAGGTTCTTCTGGTTGTTTTTTTCTACAAAAGCCAAAAACAGAGAATCCACCAATAAGCTCTTGTGAAGCTTTGTCTTGTTAAAAACTAATGTAGAACATCTGAAAATTCACAATTGAAAGTAATACAAACTTTTTTAAATAAGTCTTTAAATAATCGTGTTCACGTTGTAGTTACAGAAACTGAAATGGATGATAATGTCATCTGTTACTGGTAATGACTGATAATGTTTTATGTTTTAAACCAAATCACCAGAAACTACCTTTTAGCATCCAGTGTTACTGAGACAAGTTCATGAGTTGCTGCTTACCAGTTTGTTGTAAGTCCAGATCAGAATGTTGGTTTCCATCGTCCAACGTCTCTATTTCACATTGATCTTGGTCTCTTCCATATTTATAAACCCCTTTGTTAAATTTTACTCTCAAATCTGGTGCAGTTTGAATTTTTGTTGACATCTTGAAAGGCAAGTTGTAACTGACCTGACTACACTTTGTTTCTTTGTTGTTTAGTTCACTTTCAATAGAAACCCTCAGGAAGTAACAGCATAAAAACCACAACTACCTCTAAACTGTTTCATGCATCACCTTCTGTGAGCAGTGGGAGGGTACCTGCAAACGTTTGACTGGAAAAAAGTTTGATAAAGTTTATATTTTTGTGACTTTTGCAATGTTTGGCTTTTATTTGTAATCATTTGCAGTTCAACCTCCAATAAATTCAGTTGTAGCCTGAAAGAAAAGTCTCCTCATTCAACACATGCATATAAGAAATACAGATATTTCCACAAATATACAAATAAAACATAAAAATGAAACATGCAGCAGTTCTTTAAAAGTCTTTCTTGAAGAGGTTAGTCTTCAAGGCCATTCTAGGTTGGATATGTGTCTGTAATCAGCAGGGTCTTCCAGGTCCAGGGTGGGGGAGAGGAGATGCTGACTGAAATTGTTGAAGAGTGTCTGCGTTCACCAGACTCACCATGTGCTGTTGCAGGGAGGCAGCAGTTGTCCTGGTCCTGCGGGGATCATGGAGATCGGGTGCTGGACTTGGACTGTATTGTAACGAGGGGTCAAGAACCCCTGACCTGTCCCTGCAACGAGGAGTTGAGACCTGGAAGATCCCTGGACAAGAATACGTTTAGAGAACCGTAGTCTGTACAGCTGATGGGAAACCACTGTTGTAGGTTCTAGTAGAGGAAAAGGAACTGTCTATGTTTAAGAAGATTAATGATGAATTTAACTTACTTATAACAGAAAAATGTAGATTATTAAAAACTTAAAGAGGACCTATTATGGCATCTAATAACTATTTTAAACAGGCCTTGAATGTCTTAAAAACAAGCTTTTGCTTGTTTTTGCTAAATAAATTAGAAATTCAGCCTCTGAGGAATGTCTTTATCTTCCCATTCTCTAACCTCATTATCTATGCAGGATTCTGAGTGGGCGGGGCTATGATAATGAGGCACTGTGCTGATTGGCTTCCTGAATGGCGCGTAGACATATTAATTACTGCCTTAAAATTACTTATTTGCCCTCTAGTGGACATATAAATTATTGTATTTAAATGCATTTATTTGCCCTCTAGAGGACGTATAAGTTACTGCATTAAAATGACTAGTTTGCCCTCTAGTGGACACATAAATTACCGCATTTAAATGCATTTATTTGCCCTTTAGTGGACATATAAGTTACTGCATTAAAATGACTTATTTGCCCTCTAGTGGACATATTAATTACTGCATTAAAATTATGTATTTGCCCTCTAGTGTACATATAAATTACTGCATTAAAATTACTTATTTGCCCTCTAGTGGACATATTCATTGCTGCATTCAAATTACTTATTTGCCCTGTAGTGGACCGATACATTACTGCCTGAAAATTACTTATTTTCCCTCTAGTGGACACATAAATTACCGCATTTAAATGTATTTACTTGCACTCTCATTGACGTATAAATTACTGTATTGAACTTTACTTATTTGCCCTCTAGTGGACATATAAATTACTGCATTAAAATTAATTATTTGCCCTCTAGTGGACATACAACTTACCGCATTAAAATAACTTATTTTCCCTCTTGTGGACACATAAATTACCGCATTTAAATGCATTTATTTGCCGTCCAGGGGACATATAAGTTACTGCATTAAAATGACTTATTTGCCCTTTAGTGGACATATAAATTACTGCAGTAAAATTACTCATTTGCCCTCTAGTGGACATATTAATTACTCCCTGAATATTATTAATTTTCCCCTATAGTGGACACATAAATTACTGTATAAAAATGTATTTACTTGCACTCTCATTGACGTATAAATTACTGTATTAAACTTTACTTATTTGCCCTTTAGTGGACAAATAAATTACTGCCTTAAAGGGGACCTATTATGAAAAACACGTTTTTTTTCTTGCTTTAACATATATAAAGTGGTCTCCCCTCACCCTGACAACACAGAGAAGGAGGAAAGCAACCAAAGTCATCAAACCAGTGTCATGTGACTTCTACGAGCTGTTCAGAATCTGCTACCGTCGTGAGTCACGACGGGAGCAGATTTCCATAGGTCGGCCTCCGCTGCTGAAACCACGCCCACAACTAACTCCGCCGGTCAGAGCATCTGCTATTGTTCAGAAGCGGTGACTGTTTCATCATCGAGCGATAGTAAAAATTAGGTTTTGCATCGACACTTACCCTCATAAAAGGATCAGTAGCAACAGCACGGACCCGGCAACTGCACACGAGTCAGCGGTAAGTGACGTTAATTTTTATGTTATTTATTTTTGTTTACAAGTATAATCTTTGCATGGGCTAAGTATTTAGCTTAGCTCCAGTGTTACTCCGTGTTACGGAGCTCTATTAGTACCGTAATGCATTTTTCATCTGTTTATGGTTTCAGATCTTCCAAGCACCTGAAGCTGTTCAGACACCTATAGAAGACGCACGGTCCTTCCTTGAGCCAGCAATAGTGCATGTATGTTATTTATATAGAACTTATGTTCTTTTTTTTAACAATAAAGTTGCCATTTGTGAACCTTCAGTGTTGTGATTTCTTTACAGTTAACATGATTCATTTGTCTTGTAACATAAGAAATGAAATGATGAGGAATCGGTGTAAATAACTGTGGTGTACCTGTTTAGAATTCAATAAAGCTTCCTGTGTGAATTAGTGTGAAGACGAGGTGACCCGTTCCCTCTTCACGAAACTAAAGGCTGATTTATGGTTCCGCGTTACACCAACGCAGAACCTACGGCGTAGGGTACACGTCGATTTAACGCAGAACCGTAATTCAGGCTTTAAGAAGGGAGTCGTTTACACCGTGTCATAACTGCATGCGAGCGTCCGACTATCGCGTCAAGCTGCGTGACATCGGACACTCTCTGTCCACACTGAAACCGTTAAACTCGCGGCCAGTTAGGACAGTCCAATAGAAAATAAAGCAATGGAATTGATTTTGTCACTGACGCTCGCATCGCATGGGACACGCTTTAATAGATTACGGAGCCGCTGCTCTTCTGCCCAGAGCGAGGCTTTGTTCCCTCACCTGCTACACGTAATTGAGGCAGCCAATCAGCGCAGATCCTCATTATCATAGCCCCGCCCCCTCAGAATCCCTCATAGAGAAGGAGGTTAGAAGCGGTAAAACTAGAGACACGGCCCAGAGGCTGAATTTCTGATTTATGTAGAAAAAACAAGCTTTAGATTGTTTTTAAGACATTCAAGGCCTGTTTATACATATGTACATTAAATGCCATAATAGGTCTCCTTTAAACCTTTACAACTGAGTTAGAATAAGCAGTGCAGATTAATAACATGTGGCACTGCTTGATTCCACCTTTCTGTATTAATGTCTGTTGGATATCTGCAGACATCCAGCCTGCAGTCCCCCCTCTGACCACCTCAGTGTCTGCTGTCTAAACCTGTTCATAAAGTCATCCCTGTAGTACAACCGTTGTGTCTGTGTCTCCTCCCTCTGTTCTTCATTCTCTCTGTCTGAAGTTGGACATTTTAGTGAATTCCAGTTTTCTTATTTCCTCTTTAGCTTTAGCTAAACCTAGAAGTTGGAATGTTGGTGTTTGGATCCAACCTGGAAAGTCTAAATGATCTGTTTCCAACATCCTGGTACCAGACACTGCAGGACTCCCTCAGGTCTCTGTTCAGATCCTGACTGGTTGGAGGTGATTTAGGACCACGAGGACGTGATCCATAACGGAGAAACTGGACGAGTGGCTGTGATGTTCTGGCTGATCAGTTCCAGTTTCAGAAACTTTCTAAGAAACTGAAAAAATAAAACAGATAACACATTTAAGTTGAAGACGGCGTCTTTATTACAAATCCAGGAACATTATGAGTTAAAATAATATAAACTTGATGTCAAACTGAAAAAATATAACAAAAATAACAAAATTGTAACTTCAATTTTCCTCGAACACTAACATTTAATCCAACAGCTGTTGTCAAGTTCACTTGTTTACTGATGTTTCTTCCTCTGTTCCTGAAATACACTTTGCATTTTGTTTATATCATTTCTGATGGTTTTTGGGAAAATGAAGCAAGAGGACAAATGTTTATGTAAATGTAGCAGAATAAAGACAATTATTTTAACTGACAACTCTTAATTCCTCACACATCAAATTAAAACAACACAAATAAACAAAGTGAAGAAAAACTGCATTTATACTTATTCACAATAATTATATTTTACTTCACTATTATCAAGTTCTCCTGTAGTTCTTATAACAGCTTCACAGTACACTTGATGAAGTTAAGAATAAAGACATTTATAAATGACACACGAAACACAATAAATGAAAGTGACCAAATGTTATCTGAAGTTGATTAAGATTCAACAATGAAATCTTTCTTCTCACAGATCCAGTTTTTATAGTAAGTGTAATATAAATATGTCCATTTCCCTTCATTAGTGCAACACACTGCAGCATATTCATCTTTGTTATCCTGATGTTGAGACGATCCTGCAGCCCAGAACCTGTGAAATGTTTAAACATGTTCAGCTGAGATGAAAATCAAGATTGTTTTCAATTCCTGATCAAACTGACACTTTCTTTAATTGTTTTACACAAATGTTCACTTTTTTAAGGTCACAAGGAACTTTTGGTCTGATTCCAGATGTGGGATGAGTCTTCATTAAGTATTCCAACATGGTATCCATTCATTTATTCCAGTGAAAGCAGCTCAGTCTGCACATCTTCCACAAATCTCTTCTCTCCTACTGATCACAAACTAAATACACTATTTAAAAACTGTTGAAAACGAAGGTTTGAAGTCTCTTTCATCACACTTATTGTTGAGTTTTTATGAAATAAATTCATCACAGATCTGCAGATGAAGAGTTCACGCAGCTGTTCATTCAAATAAATGTGTTACAGAAATAAATACAGTTTTTAACATGTTCTGCTGTTTTACCTGTTAACAATTTGAAACAATGACTTTGATGAAATTGTAAAAGAAGCAGTGTCTTACCTTGTTGTCAGCAGTGATCCGTCCACCCATTTCCATTCAAATTTTTGTTTACTTGTTGACCATTCAGATTTCAGACCAATCCATGAGTATCCATTCGTGTTCAGTCGTCTCACAAAATCCTAAATGACGAGACAAAAGTAGTTTCTGCCGTCATGAATCTGCATATCTGTCTCAGTATCCTGATGATTGTCTAAATGATTTAAAAAGACATTTCTAACTGAAATCCATCAGGATGGAGACAGAAGCAGCACAGACTGACAGCAGGTGGAGAACACAAGTAACAGAAAACTGCAGTAACATCAGATACACTGATATCAAACACCCACCTGCTCCTCTTTGCTGTTAATGATCACCAGATCAGCTACTCTTTCCTCACACTCCCTCCTGCTCTCATACCAGGTTTTATTCCCAGTTAATTTTTTGTAAAAACTGGATCCAAATCTTCTCCATCCATCAGGGCATTCTCCTTCATATCAGATATCAGACAGACAAGTTTTTAGAAAAAAATTCATGTTACTGAGCATCACATTCATGAGTGTTCTTTCATTATTCAGAAATCTCCTTCACGTCCTGGAGGGCCACTTTTCTGGGAGCGGGTGCTCCTGCCCGCGTCGGCGGCCGTGGCGGCTCTGTCTCTCTGGGCAGGCTGGCCCCTCACTGGGTGGGGGTCGTTGGCCCGGGGGGTGAGGGCCTCCTGGCCACGTGTCCGGCCCAGACCGGGTGGCCGGGGATTGTCTGGGCAGCCAGGGATTCGCCGCGGAATCCCTGGCTGCTTCTTCCCGTGTCGTGGGGGCCCCGCCCGCTGGCCCCCTGGACCGCCACCGGGGGGAGTTGCTCGCCGGCGGTGGGTTTCCTCCCTCCTACTTCTCCCCTCTGTGGGGTTGCTGGTGGCCTGGGTTCCGGGTTCCTCCTTGTCGGCCTCTGGTCTCGCGGGTTTCGGGGTTGCTTCCCCCCCTCCCCCACTATAGATACACTTCAGGTGGAACTTTGTTTGGTTTATTACCCACACATACACACACATACACTCACATAGCCATATAGACATATACACACACACACTCACACATACATACACATATATATATTCATACATGCACACACACAAACACACACTTAGCCACACATACATATATACACACACACACACACACACACACACACACACACACACACACACACACACACACACACACACACACACACACACACACACACAACCACTCAGTCATATACATATACACAGCCACAAAAACATATACATACACACACACACACACACACACACACACATACACACACACACACACACACACACACACACACACACACACACACACACACATGATCATATACATACAAGCACACACACACACACATACACACACACATGATCATATACATACACGCACACACACACACACAAACACACACACACACATGATCATATACATACACGCACACACACACACACACACACACACACACACACACACACACACACACACATGATCATATACAGACACGCACACACACACATAGACATACACACTGGCTTGTTCACCTGCATGCTTGCTCTGTAGTTTTGGGGTTAGGTAGCGGTGGCGGTAGCTTAGCTCAGACTGTGATCAGATCTCGAGGTTTGGGTCGATTGCTGCTTGTGTTGTGGTCGGCTCCGTGTCGGTTTTGTGTTTCGTTTGTGGTTTTTGTTGCAGATTTCCAGTGCTTGACGTGTGCCCCCGTGTGTTTCTGCTTCCTGGATTGGCAGTGGAATATATGCGTCATGTTGTTGCATATATTGACCGCTACATGGCAGCGTTGTAACTGAATACACTCAGTTTCAGCCTCCTGGACATGTGCTCGACTACATCTGAATCTTTCTTTTTTACTGTCACCTACATTTACATGTTTTAAACATTATCCTCTGATTTACATTGTCTACGTGGATATTCCTGAAGTATTTTCATTGTGTGGGAAACTAAAAATATCACAGATACATTTAAATGTATAATTCGAGGTTCCGGTTATGGCGTGACACTGACTAGTCGCAGATAATACAGCTCTCCACTAACTTTCTGGAATATACCTAAATACTTCTTTGGGGACTGATCACCCAGTGGTTAAAAGAGATGTCTTCACACCTAGTATTAGAAAAATTAACATACATTCAAAGAGGTAAAGAGAATTGAATTACATGCGGTCACCCTTTTTACGTTTTATGGACAATCTGCCCAATGATTCTCATGGACAAAGATTAGGTGATTTTTTTTAATTTATTTATTTTTTTATTTATTTATTTTTTATTCTTTACTTTTGATTATTATTACTAGTTGTTTTATGTATTCACATATTTTCTGTTGAGTACTTTTGCTGAGGACCCTGGGAGTGAGGTGGGGAGGGGAGGGTGTTTTTGGGCTTGTTATGTATGTTTTGTATGTTTATCATAAGAGTGAAAATCAATAAACAGAATTCGAGAAAAAAAAATGTATCATTCAGTCCATTTTTGTGATTCTTATTTTTTCTGCTATTTTCTCTGCTGTGTGTCTGAGAAACTGCTCATGAGCTTTGTGTCATGAAAGAAAATATCAAAGGTTGTTAGTTGGTGTTGTGATGTGGTTGTTGAGGACCCAAGCGCAGGAGAGCAGAGTAGGAGGCCGGAGGCAGGAGTTCTCAACCAAAAGGGTTTATTTACCGAAAACAAAGAACTAAAAGCGCTGCTGAGCCGGAACAAGAAACTAAAGACATCACAGGGATCAAAACTGGGCAGAGGAACACAGAGGGAAGAAACAGTACGGACCGACAGGGAACCAAGGAATGACAAGACAAGATATACTGAGGGGATAACGAGACATGACGAGACACAGGTGCAGACAATCAGGGCAGATGGGACACAGGCGGGGCAAAACAGAAACTGAAAGACTGGGGGGAATGTCAAACCCTGACAGTTGGTGATTGTGCAGCTTGAGTTTTTTTGCTAATTTTAACAGTTTTCTTACCAGAAACATTGTTGAGCAGCTGATTGTAGTTGTTGTTCAGTTGGTTGAGTTTGGTCTTCAGCTGGTTGACTTCCAAGGTGACTAAAAGAGCTGTAACACACAATCACTTTGCTTTAAATCAACAGAAATCATTTAATTTAAGGTTGTTATTGGATAATGCTCTACCGTTACAAACTGTAGTTATATGTTTTTATTCAACAAACAGTGTGGCGTAATGTCAGTGAATCTGACATACTGAGGAAATTATTAGGAGCTGTTTTTTTAAATTTTTAACTGATTATTTGCATCTTGGATGTAAAGGTGTGTGTTTATATATGTATATATATATATATATATATATATATATATATATATATATATATATATAACATATAAAGTCAAGCATCTCCTCAGATATTTCCATATATTTCATATTTAAATCATTTTAGTTTCTGCAGCAGTTTAACCTTCTCCTCAAACTTGCACCTTATTGTGATGAAGAGGTTTACATGTCCTAATGATTCCTGGAGCTTCTTTATATATATATATATATATATATATATATATATATATATATATATATATATATATATACATATATATATATATATATATATATATATATATATATATATATGTATATACACACACACACATATATTGTTGTCTGGGGGAATTTCCACTTGATCTGTCTCTCAAGGCAAACTGGTTCTAGAGGACGGATCAGTTTATTGTGGTTTTTCTGACTCTGATGGTTATTTGAAGATCAAATTGATCGATGTTCGTCCCCCAACAAGCGGTACGGCTGCTGCTGGAACCAGGGAGTATGCATGGTTTAGTTATAAGTGTCACATGCTCTGAATTGTTGTGGTGTACGAACGTGTCACACCTCCTCATATCTTCATGTCATGCCAGCATTTAAGCTGAACTGAGGCCTCATGTGGTCAGGTCTTTGCAGCATGCACTACTTTCCAGCACTCAGATTGATGGCCTGGTTTAGATTTCAGATCATTCCTGATCATGTCTTCTTGTCTTGCTCCGACTCTCTGCCCAAAACAAGTCTGTCGTCTGCTCTCTCTGGATGTAGTTTGACCTGCTGCCCGTCCACCACAATCCTTCTGCCTTGTCCCTCTGGACTTAGTTTGCCCCACTGATGGACTGCCAGGTTTTGATACTGTTTCTGTCTCAATCAATAGAAAATCATCAATCTATGAACTACTGTAACTCGGTACGCCTCAGTCTCTTATTTCCATCATTACTTTGATTCAGTCAGAGAAACTCTGAAAGCTGCAGAGCTGAACAGAGAACAGAGACCACTGATCTGTCCTTTTAACACTTTTGTTCCAGTTTTTTCCACCTGATGGTTTGAGTGTCTCCCAATGGCCTGGCAAGTGCTACTTGTACAGTCTTTCTCTATTTTCTTTTTAATCTCAGCCCTAAAGGCTGCATGGGAAACTTCATCATCTAATTCCTTCAGATTCAAACTGAAATTTTTAATGGATAAGGAACCAAACAAACCACTTTAAGTGTATCTACTCTGGCATAAAACACATCAGACATATTAAGATACAAATACTCACAGCGTATGATGAATCCAACCAGAACCAGAAGATAAAACACTCCCAGAAACACTTTGAAAACTCTGAAACTGTTTCTTTCCACAGCTGGGAGGTTCTTCTGGTTATTTTTTTCTACAAAAGCAAAAAACAGAGAATCCACCAATAATCTTGTGAAGCTTTGTCTTGTTATTAAACTAATGCAGAACATCTGTACATTTGTAAATTTCAAATCACAATTGAAAGTAATACAAACTTTTTAAATAAGTCTTTAAATAATCTTGTTCACGTTGCAGTTACAGAAACTGAAATGGATGATGATGTCATCTGTTACTGGTAATGACTGATAATGGTTTATGTTTTAAACCAAATCACCAGAAACTACCTTTTAGCATCAAGTGTTACTGAGACAAGTTTGATTGATTGATTGATTAAATTGTTTATTTCGAACACATAATGAAAAAAATATAAAATTTTAAAACAAATTCAAAACATACAGGAAAAAAAGCAACAACAACAAAAACGTAATACAAACAGGGGGAAAAAAAACAGTGTCCGAACTTCTATCTAAGTAAAAGTTCATGAGTTGCTGCTTACCAGTTTGTTGTATGTCCGGATCAGAGAGTTGGTTTCCTTCGTCCAACGTCTCTATTTCACATTGATCTTGGTCTCTTCCATATTTATGAACTTCTCTGCTAAATTTTACTCTCAAATCTGGTGCAGTTTGAATTTCTGTTGACATCTTGAGAGGCAAGTTGTAACTGAATTGACTACACTTTGTGTCTTTGTTGGTTAGTTAACTTTCAATAGAAAACCGTCAGGAAGTAACAGCATAAAAAACTGCCTTTGAAATGTTTCTTGCATCACCTTTTGTGAGCAGTGGGAGGGTACCTGCAAACTTCTGACTGGAAAAAAGTTTGATGAAGTTTATATTTTTTGTGACTTTTACAATATATGAACTATAGTTAAATTCTAGAGTTAAGTATTTGGTAACTGACAAATATATTAGTCAGGGTCCAGTTTAAGATTGTATTGTACTTTTCTAAGATCAATTTCTCAGGAACAAGTAAAAGTCTGTGAGAAAGCAGATTCAGCTACAACACCTGCTTTAACAGAGAGATGCTCAAACATCAGCTCAACGTGTTTCTATATAAAAACACAAATACAAGACATGAAGGTCCAAGCTTCAGTCTACTGTTTTAGATACTTTACACAAACTAGACCTGCTCCAAGTTTAGGACTCTTTTACGCACGTCCTGACAGTCATTTATGTGGCATATAATGGTCTATATCCATTAAATTTGTGTCCGTGACGTGTTCATGTTTCATTTGGCACAACTAGAAGACATTGTAGTCATTTTAAACTGGGGCTCAAGTACAACTTACTTTTCAATTATCACAACATCACAAATATATTTATTCAACCTCCACTGTAATCACAGTTACTCTGCTGAGAATAGTCAGTCATGATGACATTGTTCAAGTGAAATGCTGCATAAACAGACATTTATTTCTGAACCTGAATTCATATTTCCAAATTCATTCTCAGCATTAAGATGAATTATCTTCAATACAGTGAAATCTATCCATATCGATTTTAAACCTGCAACCTTGCACTCTCCCAACTGAGCCATCTCAATGACACTGCACCCCCTACTGGACATAAACTTAAATTACAGTAGAAAAAAAAACATCCTTGCAGTTAATTTACTATAATAAAACGAGAAAAATCACATACATAAAAAACAGAAAAACACAAGTATTACATGGACTGTCCGTACAATTACCACCATAACAAGACATTGTCTGTAAAACACGAGTTAATGGGTGTTAATCCACACATTTCAACCGGGTGTCCACCACAGATATCATTAGGACATTCCAACCACTTTTATTTGATTTTATTTAATATTTTTGTAGTTATCATATGTTCACCATTTAAGTTATTAACTTATCTATGTTTTTGCGCTTTGTAAAGTACATTGTGATTTTATCCGTGAAAAGTGTTATTACAATAAAGTTTACTTCCTGTTTTAAGGTCACTGATGCTACCTAACGGTAAACGGTTATTCAGGGTTTGTGTTTGTTTGACATGGAATGTTCCCAGAACGTTCCATGAAGAAAAAAGAAGAAAAAAGAGATGCACGTTGTTGCACATACATAGGAAACATAATGATCACAACTGACCGCAATCAGACCTTCGACCTACTTTTTCACCGTAACTGACCATATTCTAGTTGTGTGTAAACAGAAGAGAAGAAGAAGAAAACATGTAAAGTACACAGGTACAAATAGGCGTTAACTCGGTCGTTGAATTCACCAGTTGTGTCTTTGGTTGTTTCGCTCACTGAACCCAGATTTGTACGAATTAAACCCACTCTACTCTCAATTAAACCACATGTGGGCTATTGTTCATGTCTGAACTTGAGGAATTCTAGCTGGGATTACTAAAGTATTTGTCAAATTTAACGTATTAATTTACATTAATTGCGCTCCACATGTTACAATATACACACTGTAGATATTTTCCTGTTTTTTTCTATTTGGAAGCGTTTCTTTTGTTTCATTTTAACATTTTTATAGCACTTGTGGACTTTGTTGGGAAAGCAGGTGGACATGAAATGGGGAGAGACAAGGTGAAAGACACGCAGCAAGGTGGGACAGGACGGGACTCGAACCTGCGCTGCCTACATGAGGGTGATAGGATTGTAAACGGCACTTCAGGATTAAATGTATAAATAACAGTAAGAGTTGAGACCTGGGAGATCCCTGGACAAGAATACGTTTAGAGAACTGTAGTGTCTTTACAGCTGATGGAAAACCACTGTTGTAGGTTCTAGTAGAAGATTAAAGATGAATTCAACTTAGAAAGATTTAGATTATTATGAACTTAACAGAAAGTTTAATGGAATTTAAATGAGTTAAAGTTTTCTGTGCCATGAAGACATTTAGACTCCTCGATGAACACTGTCTCCACTGATGAACGTGTCTCTAAGCTTGGAGGCATCTGGGGTTTATCATCACACAGTGATAATGTGGACTGGAGAGAAACATATGTTGCCTATAAGATGACATTGTTTCCAGAAAGGCCCTTGTATATTTATGTAAGATTTCAGATTCTGCTGCTTCATGTCAGGTGGCCACTGCTATTTAAACCACCGTACCAGTTCTGGCCACATGGGGGCAGCAAATTACAAGAAAGTTAAATAAAAATGTTAATTGAAAACTTTTTTTGTTTGTTTGTTTCTTTTTTAACCAGGCTGTAAATATGTTTAGTTTTGCTACAAAGTTGGACATTTTAGTGAACTCCAGAAACTGCAGCTTCCTTATTTCCTCTTTAGCTTCAAGCCAGAAGTTGGAATGTTGGTGTTTGGATCCAACTGGACCTGGAAAGTGTGAATGATCTGTTTCCAACATCCTGGTACCAGACACTGCAGGACTCCCTCAGGTCTCTGTTCAGATCCTGACTGGTTGGAGGTGTTTTAGGACCACGAGGACCTGATCCATAACGGAGAAACTGGACGAGTGGCTGTGATGTTCTGGCTGATCAGTTCCAGTTTCAACCTCAGAAACTTTCTAAGAAATGGAAAAAATAAAACAGATAACACACTTAAGTTGAAGACGGCATCTTTATTACGAATCCAGGAACATTACGAGTAGAAATAATATAAACTTGATATCAAACTGGCAAAAAAAACACGTTAATAAAAGATCCAGGTCTGTTTCTGGGAAAGATAGATCCTCATGTTCTAACACTTTCATGTTAAAAACAACTAAATTGTAACTTTAGACTTTCTGTCCGAAACATTTAATCCAACAGCTGTTGTCAAGTTCACTTGTTTAATGATTTTTTCCCCTCTGTTCCTGAAATACACTTTGCATTTTGTTTATATCATTTCTGATGTTTTTTGGGAAAATGAAGCAAGAGGACAAATGTTTATGTAAATGTAGCAGAATAAAGACAATTATTTTTACCAATATCTCTTCATTCCTCACACATCAAATTAAAACAACACTAATAAACAAATATGTCTGTGGAGATTCATTTATCCAGGTAGAAAGTTCTTCTAAAAAGGGTTTTATTTTTAAAAACACTGGACTTAAAACATATGAGAGACCATAACACATATGAACTTCTGAAGAGAGACCCCACCAGCAAATTCAAGAAACAGGTAATCAATTGCCTACAGTCTTTAGAAAAACAAGGAGTTGTAGACCGCAAGCTATACTATCGTTTGTACCCAGGAGAAACCACACCTTGTCTTTATGGTTTACCGAAAATACACAAGGACAACTACCCCCTCAGACCAATTGTCAGCAGCATTAACTCAGTTACATACAACATTGCAAAATACCTGGCCACTGTATTAGCTCCATTAGTTGGTAACACGCCACACCACATACAGAATTCTAAGGATTTTGTGGACAAAATCAGTGGACTCTCTATGCAGAAAGATGAAACCATGGTGTCATACGATGTGACATCCCTGTTCACTTGCGTACCAACAGCATTGGCAGTCGAGACAGTGCGGGAACGACTGAGCCATGACCACACACTAAGGGACAGAACACAACTCAACCCAGACCAGGTGAGCACCCTGTTGGAGCTATGTTTGAGTACCACCTATTTCAAATATAAAGAGGTCTTCTATAGACAGAAGCATGGCTGTGCTATGGGCTCCCCTGTGTCTCCCATTGTGGCCAACCTATATATGGAGGAAGTGGAGAGGAAGGCACTGGAGACTTACAGTGGAGCTCGTCCCACTCACTGGTTCAGGTACGTGGACGACACATGGGTGAAGATGAAGACCAATGAAATCGGCCCCTTCACTGACCACATCAACTCTGTGGATAATTACATCAAATTCACAAAAGAGGAGATGAGGGAAAATCAACTTCCCTTCTTAGACTGTGGTATAAGCCTGGGAGGAGAAGGAGAGCTTCAAGTGGAGGTTTATCGAAAACCCACGCACACCGACCAGTACCTGATGTTTGACTCTCACCATCCTCTGGAGCACAAACTGGGAGTGATCCGCACCCTACAACATCGGGCAAAGACCGTGCCCACCAACCCAGAGGCAAGGGACAAAGAACAGAAACATATAAAGCAAGCGTTAAAACAGGGCCTTCACCAAAACACAAAAGAACCAGCAGAAAGATCCAAAACCAGGAAACACCAAAACTCCAAAACCCAGAAGAAGTCATGTTGTCGTTCCATATGTGGCTGGACTGTCTGAGAAGTTCCGAAGGGTTTTCTCCAAGCACAACATCCCTGTGTACTTTAAACCTAAAAACACCTTGAGACAGCGGTTGGTCCACCCTAAGGATCAGATTCCCAAACATCAAAAGAGCAACCTGGTGTATGCAGTGAAATGCACAGAGGAGTGCAAAGAGCTCTACATTGGGGAGACGAAACAGCCGCTCAGCAAACGCATGTCGCAACACAGGAGGGGGAATTCTTCGGGACAAGACTCTGCAGTCTACACCCACCTACAAAAAGAAAAACACAGTTTTAGGGATCAGGACGTCCACGTCCTGGACAGAGAGGATGGATGGTTTGAGAGGGGCGTAAGGGAGGCCATCTATGTGAAAGTGGAGCGGCCCTCTTTAAATAGAGGGGGGGGACTGAGACATCATTTGTCCTCGTCTTACAATGCTGTTTTGAAGACATTACCCCGGCGCTTAACAGACCAACCAACTTGCTCCACCTCACAGGTGGGGGGAGGGGCATCTGTTTAGGCTCCTGGGACACCATCTTCTCTGGCTCACTCATTGAGCAGTCATGTGACCTTAGTCATGTGACTCCTTTGAGTCTATAACTGCCAGAGCTACTTCCTGTGGACCAAACAACTGATGAAGGTGTTTGGATGAACACCGAAACGTCTTGTGTTTTTAAGTATGTTTTAAGTCCAGTGTTTTTAAAAATAAAACCCTTTTTAGAAGAACTAATAAACAAAGTGAAGAAAAACTGCATTTATACTTATTTAAAATAATTATATTTTACTTCAGCATTATCAAGTTCTCCTGTAGTTCTGATGACAGCTTCACTAGCCTGTACACATGATGAAGTTCAGAATAAACACATTTATAAATGACACATGAAACACAATAAATGAAAGTGACCAAATGTTATCTGAAGTTATTCAGAATTCAACAATGAAAGCTTAATTTTACTTCTCACAGATCCAGTTATTAGTGAAAGTGTGATATGAATATTTCCATTTCCCTTCATTAGTGCAACACACTGCAGCATATTCAAGTAGGTCATACTGATGTTGAGATGATCCTGCAGCCCAGAACCTGTGAAGTATTAAAACAACATGTTCAGCTGAGATGAAAATTAAGATTATTTTCAATTTCTGATCAAACTGACACCTTCTTTAATTTTTTAACACAAATGTTCACTGTTTAAAGATCACAAGGAACTTTTGGTCTGATTCCAGATGTTGGATGAGGTCTTCATTAACCCTCCGGGACACCTAGGCGCATTTTACGCGCTTTTCACTTTTCATTTTTGGATAATTTTGGCTGAGTTCATCCATATGGCATGAATTTTGGTGAGATTGTGTATTTTTATATGATCTTTATATTTTCAGCTCAGCTCCTACAGTAAGTCTAAAATACACTCTGTAAAATACAATTGTTACACTCTGACCCCTTAGCGCAAAAAACGCACCATTGAAACCCATTCAAACTTCAGTTTTTGAACTCGCTTCCATTAAAGCATAATAAATGCATTTTATTATATCTAGGTGTCAATCTGGTCTATATATAGTATATGTGTGTGTGTGTGTGTGTGTGTGTGTGTGTGTGTGTGTGTGTGTGTGTGTGTGTGTGTGTGTGTGTGTGTGTGTGTGTGTGTGTGTTTGTGTGTGTGTGGTGTGTGTGTGTGTGTGTGTGTGTGTGTGTGTGTGTGTGTGTGTGAGTGTGTGTGTGACCTTATGACATTATGAGCAAAGGCTTTCAAGTGCCACTGTTTTCATTCATTCACATGGTTTTTGTGCAGAAGTTCAAAGCCCCTCTAAGATTATTTTGTATAAATGCACACCACACACACCTACACAAGAGGTCCATAAACACAAATAAATCCAAACATGGGGCATTTTGAATCACATGAAAGGTGCAGCCATAGAGAGAATCATGCTTTTTGTTGAGTCGTTTACACAGCTGCGACTGCAGCCAAAGTTTATAAAAATACAACCTGTGGAACTAGTCATTTCTTATTTGGCAAGATGGAGAGAGCCTATTGAGTGCACAACGCTTTGGACATAGTGATGGAGTCTGATTCTGATCGCGAGCAAGAGGAATCTGACACAGAGAACACAGATACTACAGACGAGGAACCGGTGTCTGAATCGTCTTCTGAGAGCTCGGATGTGTCCTCTGACAGTGAGGAAGATGAGACTTCCAGAAGTGGGGAAATTCAGTGGCAGTGAAATTTGCTTTCATCCTTTGGACCACCGTGGATCCCTCATGGCAACGGGGAAAAGGTTAGCGGAGGAGGCTGTTCATTGAGGAGCTGGGGAAGACTCTTGTGGCTCCACAAATGGCAAGGAGACGCCACCTCCCCGCACACCAGCTGCTGCGGCCTTGGTGTTGGTGCTGAACTCAAAAGGAGACCCAGGTCCAAGCTCAGGTGCAAGCCCATCCCCACACACCACCCAGAGGAGGAGGCAGTATGTTTTGAGCACCAGCTGCTGCTGCTCCACCTGCAGAAAGTGTGCCATCCCATCTGCATGGAGCACTACCAAATTGTTTGCAGCTCCTGCCTCACCTAAACTGACTCACACACACACACACACACACACGCGCACACACACACCGACGCACATAAACAGACGCACACACACACACACACACACACACACACACGCACACACACACACACACACACGCACACACATACACACACACGCGCGCGCGCACACACACGCACACACATACACACAGAGTCTCTTTCTTTCTCTCTGACACAATTTTGTTGCTGTTATTGAATGTTATTTAGTCAGTTTTGATGTTCCTTGCTCACTGTTCCTGGTTCATTGTTCATTGTTTCACTTCTGGGTAAAAAAGTATGTGTTATAGCTTCCTTTTGAAATGCATAAAAAATAATAGTGCATGAAGATCAATGTTGCTGCTCTGTGTTTCCTGTGTTGTTCATCTAAAAACATGGCATCATGGCAAAAACCTGGCATTTAAAGGGTTAAATCTCTAAAAAATCATGAATATTTGATATCAATTATTAGGTCAGATGTAGGTGAAAGAAATTAGCTCAATTAAAGTAGAATATAATATAAATGTATAATATGTTTTATAGCTACCTTATGAAAAGCGCGTTTTTTGCACAAAAGGGGTCAAAGTGTGAGTATTTGACACAGCACAAAAAATAATAATGCATGAAAATCAATGTTGCTACTCATCATTGACATATCCCAGGCTGTAATAACCCAAAACAAAAAAATCTACTTTGCATGTAGTATATTGAAAATAATTAAATTTTTCATTTTTTTTCATCTAAAAACATGGTGGCATCGTGACAAAAACCTGGCATTTAAAGGGTTAAATCTTTAAAAAATCATGAATATTTGATATCAATACTTAGGTCAGATATTGGTGAAAGAAATTAGCTCAATTAAAGTGGAATATAATATTAATGTATAATATGTTTTATAGCTACCTTATGAAAAGCGCGTTTTTTGCGCGAAGGGGTCAAAGTGTGAGTATTTGACACTGCACAAAAAATAATAATGCATGAAAATCAATGTTGCTACTCATCATTGACATGTCCCAGGCTGTAATAACCCAAAACAAAAAAATCTACTTTGCATGTAATATATTGAAAATAATTCAATTTTTCATTTTTTTTTCATCTAAAAACATGGTGGCATCGTGACAAAAACCTGGCATTTAAAGGGTTAAATCTTTAAAAAATCATGAATATTTGATATCAATACTTAGGTCAGATATTATACATAATATTAATGTATAATATGTTTTATAGCTACCTTATGAAAAGCGCGTTTTTTGCGCGAAGGGGTCAGAGTGTAACAATTATTAAAGGTGTCCCGGAGGGTTAAATACTCCAACATGGTATCCATTCATTTATTCCAGTGAAAGCAGCTCAGTCTGCACATCTTCCACAAATCTCTTCTCTCCTGCTGATCTGCTTCCTGGTTTTCCATCTCCCTGCACATGCTCATTAGTGTCTCTGTTCCCAACAGAGGTGGAAAAAGTACAAATATATACAAATATTGTACTTAAGTAAAAGTACACATTTTCTGCTTGAAATTACTTAAGTAAAAGTAAAAAGTACCCATTAAGAACATTACTTAAGTAAAAGTATAAAAGTACCTCAAATTAAATATAATAAAGTACCAAAAGTACATGGTGTAAAATGTACTTAAGTATAAAAGTAAAAAGTACAAAGTACAAAGTACAAAATTCAAAGTACAAAATTATTTTCAAAAGGATTGCAAAGAAATGAAGAATCCAAGAATTTGCTTACAACAATAATGGTGATATTTTTATTCTGACCCCTTTAGCGTTTGTTTCCATTACCCCATCTTAATTTCTCCTTTGCTCATCACTGCTGCTGTACCCCATTGGCCCCGCTGACAGGTCTATCCCCAGCCTGTAGTATGCAGTGACAACATTAAGCAACCCCAGCTGATAAAGGATGAGACTTTTGAACTTTTAAATGCCAAAACCACCTTAGAAGGGGTGGAATCAAAGAATGGTGCGCATGGACACGCGTCGGCTGCCGCTCAAGGCTGATTTATGGTTCCGCGTTACACCAACGCAGTGCCCGTACCCTACGGCGAGGCTCTGCGTCGATTTAACGCGGAACCATAATTCAGGCTTTAGTCCTCATCGGTACTCGACGCGACGGCGGTTCCTCCGGCCTTCCGCCCTGCCTCTGCGGCGCAACTCTCCCGCGAGCTGCGGCTCCTTCTCGGTTTATTCACGGGCCCCCCTTGCTTCCCGTCCGCCTTATGGTTCCGCGTTAAATCGCGCACACCTTACGCCGTAGGCTACGGCGTAGGGTGTGCGTCGCCGCGTACCCTACGCTGTAGCTCTGCGCCGGTGTAACGCGGAACCATAAATCAGCCCCCGCTGTGCTGTTCTTTAATTTGTAGCGAGTAACGACGTGTCCAATTTTAAATATAGCGGATTAAAAGTACGATTTTTTCCCTTGAAAATGTAACGAAGTAAAAGTAAAAGTACAGAAAAATGAAAGTATCAATAAAAGTACAAATTCTCAAAAATCTTACTTAAGTACAATAACGAAGTACTTGTACTTCGTTACTTCACACCACTGGTTCCCAACCACACTCAGCTCTGCTGAAGACGTCCTACTGTGAATCCTCTCAGACACTTAAACTTAAACTTTATTTATTTATATAGCACCAACTCATGCAGTGTAAGTGCAACTCATGGTGCTTTACATACAGAGATAAAATAACAATCAAAAGTACAATTTAAAACATCCCATACGACCCCACCCCCCACGCATACACACACCCTCACTCACACTCATACACATGTGCATACACTCACACGCCCACACACACACACACACAATAAGTGGACTGGTGACATGGCTTAGCACTAACGATCCAGGTGAGGAAAACACTACCTATGGGTGGCCGTCCACACCGAGAGGCTCCACCGGCCACGACCACAAGGAGCATCGCCACAGAGACCCCCCCAACCTGGACAGACCAGGACAGACCCCACACAGAAGGTGGAGTCCCTCCCCCAGCTACCCAGGCCTGAGGGACCCCCATGACGACACCCCCATAGGCGGAGCAGGCACACCTCCCAGTGTGGACGACCCCCCTGAGGAAACACTAGAAACACTGTCAAGGTTTTCAGTCTCTAAATCTTCATGTTCCATTGGTGATAAAGGAGTCATAGTTGAGCTGTTGTTTTACCAGTTTGTGCAGCAGTTTTACAGACAAAACCTTCAAACGGTTTTCTGTTGATGTTGGTAGAACCAGTTAGTCTGCAGGAAAACTTTGTGGTGAAACTGCCCTTTTATTTCATCCCAGGTAATAATGTTCACGTTCACGTGTTTCACGTTTAATGTTCTTATGTGTCCCACCTGGTCCATGTATTGTTCTGACATTATTTTACCCCATTATATAGTATTACTTAGTGCATATGATTCGTTGTTTACATTTTACTCTTATCCTCTAAGTCCTAGAACAACTTCTAGGCATGGTTTTGTTCAGCCAGTACCTACTCATTCAGTAAGGAAGAAAGGTTTGATTGTTCTTCTGCTCTTATTGTCTGGTAACATTGAACTTAAAAGGTATAGTCTGTAATGTTGGAGAGCTAGCAAGATTTGAAAGTGGCACCTCCTCTAAGCCCCACCCCCTCCTCCCCCTCCCGTCAGCGCTCCGCCCCCCTCCCGTCAGCGTTGTTGGGACCCGACGTCCCAACAAAATGAAAACAACAGAGAAGTTCAGAACAGCCAACAGAGCACACACTGAAGGCTGATTTATGGTTCCGCGTTACACCAACGCAGAATGGTGCACGTCGTCGCGTACCCTACACTGTAGGCTACTCCGTACCCTACACTGTAGGCTACTCCGTACCCTATGGCGTAGCCGTGGCTCCAGAGCCTGTACGGCACCGCAGCGCACCGCCACCCGCACCGGCGCTCTCCGCCCTCGCCGTGATGGAGACGCCTCCATCCCCACGGACCCCACGGTCCGTGGCAGACCCCCAATAGTGGACAACCTGCGCCGCAGAATCGCACTTTGGCTTTCTTTTTTTAGCCTTTTTAGCAGGGCTAGCCGTTACACTCTGGGACACTCTGAGCAGAGGAGGACCCGTGGGAAGTAGAAGCAGAGTGCGCGCATGGGACAGAGGGGGGCGTGGGCGGGACTTAAAATGTAGACATCTGATTGGTTCTTTCCCCCCTGTCGATCCTCTGGTCCTCTGACCAATCCGTGCCATTCGGTGCGCAAAAAACAGATGGTCAGAGTTTTTACAGGATTAAAGTTGTCAGAGAGGTCGGATTTTTTTCTTTCCTTTTTCTGAACACATTATTCACTGGGTACTCTCAGGATGGAAAGACCATTTCACCCAGTATAACAAATGTTTTTAACAACTAAACTAACTTAACTAAACTTAAAACCTTTCTGTTTAGTAAGGCCTATAGTTAGTGTTTAGTAAACCTCTAGCTGGTGTTGGTAAATCTCTAGGTAGTGTAAACTCTAGTGCAGTGCTTCTCAATCCTGGTCCTCGAGTACCACTGTGCATGTTTTAGATGTTTCCCTGCACCAACACACCTGATTCTAATTAAAGGTCCTCATTAGCTTGTCACCAAGGTCTGCACAGTTCTGTTGATGACACAGGTACTTGTATCATGGGTGTGCTGAAGCAGGGTAGCATCAAAAACATGCAGGACAGTGGTACTCGAGGACCAGGATTGAGAAACACTGCTGTAGTGTGTTAGAGTCAGTAGTCATAGTTGCAGCTATAGAACAAAACTATAATAGTTAGTCTCAAATATAGCTTCGCGGTAGATATGCTGCTATAGGCTTATGCTGCAGGGGGGCACCGACATGATCCGCTGGGCGGTGCCTCTCACCCTTCTTCTCCTCCTTTTCCCTGCCTCTCTTCTCCATTACCATTTTTATTTATTATAAATATCTCATAGCTATCATTTTTGTCCATCGTTCCTGTAGTTTCTTGTGCCGGCCCCCCCCTTTTTTTCTCTCTCTTTTGTGCATGTTTGCAGGCTGGAGCCTCGGGAGCTGCGTTCTGGCCTGTGTTCCCGCCCCCCACCCCCCCCCATCCCCGGTCATCCCGTTGCTGCTTCCACCTGCCTACGTGGATGTCTGCTGTTGCTGCTTCCGCCTGCCTGCACCCCCCCCCCCCCCCTCTGGTCATCCCGCTGCTGCTTCCACATGACTGTTGTGTGCTGCTGACGCCCCCCCCCCCACCTCTGGTCATCCCGCTGCTGCTTCCACCTGCCTGCTGTGTGCTGCTGACGTCCCTGACTCCCCCAGTCTGGCCTTCGGCAGGAGGGTCCCCCCTTATGAGCCTGGTCCTGCTCAAGGTTTCTTCCCTCCTAAAGGGGAGTTTTTCCTTGCCACTGTTTGGCTTAAGGCTTTTCTCCCACTATGGGAGTTTTTACCTGCCATTGTTTATATAATAATTGCTCGGGGGTTTATGTTTATGTTTATGTTCATGTTCTGGATCTCTGGAAAGTGTCTAGAGATAACATCTGTTGTATTAGACACTATATAAATAAAATTGAATTGAAAATTGAATGTTTTTGAATACGATTACAGACTGTACCTTTAACCCTGGCCCAGATATTAATTGCCTGGGTACACCATGTGACTTTAAATCTAGATCAGGGCTTTGTGTTATTCACCTAAATGTCAGAAGTCTATTGCCAAAGCTAGACCTAGTGAAAATCTGGGCTAACTCGACCGATACTGACATTCTTGTCTTGTCCAAAACCTGGCTAAAGAAATCCATCACAAATAAAGACATTGCCATTAAAGGTTACAATGTTTATTAGGGCTGCAACTAACGACTATTTTAATAGTCGACTAGTCACCGATTATTGAAACGATTAGTCGACTAATCGGATCAAAGAAAAATCAAAGAAAAATCAAATATCCTATCTCAAAAAATTTGAATATTCTGGGAATCTTAATCTTAAACTGTAAGCCATAATCAGCAATATTAAAATAATAAAAGGCTTGCAATATTTCAGTTGATTCAGTTTGAATCCAGAATGTATGACATTTTTGTTGTTTTAATTGCATTACAGAAAATAAAGAACTTTGTCACAATATTCTAATTTTCTGAGACAGTCCTGTAGATATTTTATTCAACTTTGCCGCTGTTCATACAAAAAGTTAATAAAATGTCCTATTTAAAACCAAGGACAGGCACAGTGATCAGACAGTATAGACATAAATCCCTAAATAAATAAACTTCTGTCCATTATTTTTCATTTTTTAAGGACAGGCAAATGTGTTATATAAAAAATTAAATAAAACGTTTCATATTTTTTCTGTATCAAGTGGGTGAAATCGGTTCTGGACGGCAGGACGTTCTCTGGGTTGAACTGGTGTATCATTTGTTGAAACCCGTCACCCAGACTCGACGTGCTTTCTCTTCAAATCCTCGCATTACCAACATGCTCCCGTGATAAGCAAGGTCTGCTTTGCAAACCTTGCAAGTCATCTTTTTATTTACCGTATCCAGGCTAAAAGGCTCCAAAACTTTAGAAGTTTTGTTAAGCGCAGCTGCTACAGGACGGGGCGTCATTATTGTTTACCCGCTACCGCTCGGCAGAGACGCTGGCGCGCATGCTCGACTCTCAGCAGAGATTGTATTGAAGTGAGATGCCTCACTCCGTTGGAAAAACAAGTCTGGCGACAATTGTCGACAATGGAATTCATCGTCGACAATTTTGATTATCGATTTTTGTCGACAACGTCGACGAATCGTTGCAGCCCTAATGTTTATCACTTTGTTGGATAACGCCAATAACATCAGTTTTGTCAACGGCGAACAAGCTGCTTTACCCGTTGTTGTTGACTGGCACAAAGCCTGCGCTCACCAAGAAAAGGGAGAGACTGTTGCTGCATTCCTGCAAAGGCTGAAAGAGAGTGCAGCGGGAGAGCCAGAACACGTGAGGGCCCGTGATGTCACAAGCCCCTTTCACACAGAGATTCCGCAATATTGGTGTAAAGAAGTCCTGCCAATACGCCGCCTTTGTTGGTTCACACAGAACCATACAACGCCGGCATAACGCCGCTTCCGTCTGTAAATTCACACAGCATGCCGGCGTTCCGCAATCAGAGGCGTGACGACAGCGTCAGCGTCTAGTGGCATGCCGGCATGCCGGCTGTGTCATTCACACAGACCCCGTTCCGTCTCTGTGACGGCTCTGTGACTACCTCCGCTTCCGGCTTATTGGTGGGGCCACTTGGCCCCCCCATTCCGCCTCCGTGACTTTCACACAGAACAGCGAGGCGGCTTAAAGGCGCAACGTTCCCGCCTCGAACTGGCTGTGTGAAAGGGCCTACAGACTGCCACCGTGGCGAGAGACGGGAATGAGGCCAGGGACGCAGAAAAAGGGGGGCCGGACTGACTAGGGGTGGGGGAGAGAGCCGGTGGGGGTCCGGCGGACACGCAGGGCCGGCTGAGGGCATGCTGCAGACACGTGAGAGAGCACCCAAATACACATACACAGAAGAACCTTGTTTTTTCATTTATTGTAATAATTAATCTGATCATCGACCGGTATTTTGGAAAACTGTGCCGTAATTTCGTGGGAGCTAATAATTTATACTTTTTGTTGCATAAAAACGCAATTTTTTTTCCACAAAGGAAACGTTAATCAAGCAGACAATCCTAAGTACCCCCTGACCGCCTCAAAGATTTAACAGGGCAACTTGCAGGTCTGGATTGTTTAGATGTGTGTACACACAATGTCCAAAGGGAAGGAAATCAGCACACTTATCTGTATAAGATTATAAAGTAATTTATTAAAAAACCTGGAATTGAGTATTGTGTCAGGAAAGATTATTCATGACGTGTGGGTACACACCCCGCTGCTGTGGTAGCTGCTTGCCCGTAATCAGTATCCTCTCAGACATGATTATTAATGAATAAAGAAATTCCAGTTACGTGAACACAATTGTAAAATTAAATAAGTGTCAGTAATTTTACTCATGCCGAACTGTTAGTGAGTTAAAGAGCATATTGCAGGTTGGAGACCCCTGTGAAGTATTTTACTTTTAGTAAGTATTTTACTTCCGCATCTGAAAAAGTTGAACCGGAAGTGACGTCGCATTGGGGAGCGCGGTGAATTCAACAATAGGAAAAATAATGGATCTTAATGTTAGTTGTGACACTGAAGAGGTTGTGAATGTGTATTCACACCAATATGACAGGCCACAGCCTTATAATTACGTTACCCGTTAGTCCCCCCACGTTCTTTTGATTGACAGCTGAAACTCGCTTTTTAAAAGGCTGATTTATGGGTCCGCGTTGCACCAACGCAGACCCTACGGCGTAGGCTTGCCGTCGATTTTACGCGGAACCATAAATCCGCCTTTATTCACTGCAGCACCCGCCCGTGCTCCTGAAAGAAACTCCGAAACTCCTTAAAAATGGGTGAGTACTTGTAATCTGTCTACGTTTGTACTTTCTAAACAGAAAACAGGCTTATTATCTTCTCTTTTTTCTGATTAAAAGCATCCGAAATAGCCGGGTATTTTTAAAACCGAATACTCCCCCCCTTCGTTTATCCACATTACATCGTTGTTAAAAAAAAAAAAACCCTTCCACACAGAACCGAAGTTATGCGTTTTCGACCACTTTCATAAGCATTCCAAACCTGTAGATCATCTGGTCTTCCAGCCTCCGGGCCGCCTCTGCGGCGCAGCTTCCCCGGGATCCGCGCCTCCTCCTCGGGTAACGAGCTGGAGTTTCCCCGTGTCCGCCGCGGAGCTGCCGCGTTAATCGACGCAGCCCAGCTGCAGCCCTGCTGCGCCGCTTCCCCGGGAGCGGCGCCTCCTCCTCGGGTAACGAGCTTGAGTTCCCCCCGGTGTCCGCCGCGGAGCTGCTGCGTTAATCGACGCAGCCCAGCTGCAGCCCAGCTGCAGCCCTGCTGCGCGTCGCCGCGTACCCTATGGCGTAGGCTCTGCGTCGGTGTAACGGTGTCCAGAGCAGAGACCATTTATTTAATAAATAGCTTGGAGGACAGATAGTGGATCATCTGTAGTTCTGGGTCGCACGTTAGACGTCAGACTCAGAGCAGATTTGTTGTTGTTTTGGAGCATAATGTGACGTTCGAAAACGCAAAACTCCGGTTGTCTCTGTCTACACCAGGTCTACACGCATCTACATAAACGGAGTTTTCAAAAATCTTCCCTTTGCCTGGAGTTTTTTTAAACATTTGTTTATTTGCGTTTTCATGTGGATGACAGGTCCAAACGTAGGAAAATATCTTCGGTTTAGCAGATACCTGGCTACGTGTGTACGGGGTCTGGGCAGTCAGATGGGGCAGAGCTGTGGAGACGTCTCCCTGGTGTGGCGTCATATGACGCGGTGTTCGAAAAAAAAAGCGTTTGTAGGAGCTTGGCTAAAATCAGCCACTTTTTCCTCTGAATAAGTGCCCTTATGTCTTGTAAAACATATTAAATCCTACATTAACTTCTCACATAGTCATTTTCACATAAGGTCAGGTATAATTTTTGAAAAAATTCTAACCTGCAATATGCTCTTTAAAGGCTTCATTATAATACTTGTGGCTGTTGCGGGGGCTGATTTATACTTTTTGTTTTATTCTGCAGCAGGAAAACTCTTGCATCACATGCCAGATTGGAACGCTTCATTCACAGTTAATTAAAAATGAGTTACAAATAAGATGAAGTGATATAAATGGACCAGAAGTGAAAAAGATTCGACCTGAATCCACATACTATTCTGTCTCAGGTTCCGGCAGAGAGTGAATGGTTTTCGGTTGTTGATTTTGAAGTTTGAAGTTTTTTTTTCCTCAGCGTTCCAGTGCATCCTGACAGTCAATTTTGGTTTGCTTTTGTTTTGATGGTAAAATGTATATGTTCACTCGTGTGGGGTCGGCACGACGTAGGATCAAGCAGCCGTGCTGATTTCAGCGACAAGGCTATTGTCCTGCGCCGATCCGAGGCCGGGTGACGGGTTTCCCTGAGCCAGGAGAGGCAGCTGACGTAAGAGACACTACTCTCGATAGATCTAGGGGAATGGGTTTTTGTTTGTCTGTTTTGTCTAATGGTTGTCTTGTCCAATGTTTTTGTCTAATGTTCATGACTGAAACTGTTTATTAACAATGTTGCGGTTTTCCAACATTGTGAAGTAAAGTTTCGATTGTTCACTCAAGATCAGCGCTAAAACCAAACTGTCAAAAAGGAAAACTTTCTGAGCTGAAAGAAGCTTAAGATGGCTAAAATAGCAGACAAACTTATTCCTAAAATAATTTCTAAAAGATTCTTAGTCGACTGGACGTCCCTTGAACTAGGAAATAAAGATTTTGGAAAAAATAAAAATTAAATCTTGTGCGAAATAATATACGGAACTTAAAACCTTCGAAAACAACTAATTTAAGGCTAAAAGCGTGTTCAAAATGGGACAATGTTCCAGATAATGGCGTAAGAAATATGGGTTTTGATGGGAGATTGCAAATAGGAGAAAAAAAAGGAGAAAAGGGCGCTGCTGCAGGCTGCATCACATTTACACACAGCAATTTACATTTACACATTTACACACAGCAATTTGTTTAGGCAGCAATATGGTTGATTCACCATTCGAATGGTTGCAGATTACTTTTTTGATACTGTATTTGACCCGGATTGCATGGAAATGGGATTCTTGCCATTGCGAGTATGAGCTGTGTATGATTGGGTTGATTATGACACAAGCGTGAAACATATTAATCATTTTTCTTTATTTTGTCTGTCGTGAAGTCATGTACTATCACCAGAGACGAATGTGTTAAAGCTACTCTGGCTCTTTTGACCCATTTTGGCTGAACAAGGGCATAAAGCCAGCCTGTCCAAACTGCACAGAGGTTACGTTTCTGGGTCATGTCATTTCGGGGGAGGGAAAATCCCTCCCGCCAGGCAGAATTGAGGCCATTCCAAAATGCCAAAACCGGTCACTAATAAACAAGTGATGTCATTTCTGGGCATCACCAGTTATTGTCGACAGTGGGTCCCGCATTATGCTGACATTGAGGCACCATTGGCAGCAATTGCCCATGGAAAAGGCCTAAAAGCATCAGACCCTGTTACCTGGACTGTCAAGGCTGACAAAGCCTTCACTGACCTAACTGACGTTACAGACGCCTCCGATACTTGGACTGCCTGACTGTTAACAACTTTTCATCCAGACTGTGGATGAAAAGGGGGGTTACACGACTTCAGTGCTACAAGTTCTTAACCCTTACCCTTTTGCCAACAGCTGAGGACGGAGAACCACACGACTGTGTGGCAACGCTAACATCCATTTGTTCCCCAAGACCTGAATTTGACTGATGTTGCAATTGACAATGCTAACTTTGATTTTTTTTGTTGATGGTTCTGCTTCCAGGGATCCTGCTACGAGCAATAACATTGCAAGTGTCGCTGTATTTACCACGCTGCATGACTCTGTGTGGCTGGGCCTTTGTCCTCAAAAACTCAGCTCAGACAGCTGAACTGGTGGCGCTGACAGAGGCATGCAAGTTTGCTGAAGGGAAATCAGTAAACATTTACACTGACAGCAGATATGCCTGGGGTGTTGTGCATGATTTTGGCCAAATTTGACGTAACAGAGATTTTTTTTACTTCCACAGGTAGACCCATAGCGCATCACGTACTAGTGGCTGCCCTCCTGGACGCCATGTTGCTGCCTAAACAAATTGCTGTGTGTAAATGTAATGCTCACACTAACAAATCTGGTTTTATCTCTCAAGGCAATGCTTGAGCAAATGCAGCTGCGAGAGCTGCGGCAAAACAAACTTTATCTCTCAAGATACAGGCTGTTTCCCTGCTCTTTCCTTCCTCCGCTGTGACCTCTGTTGAGATTGCTGACCTGCAGTTAAGGGCCTCACACACTGAAAAACAGTCCTGGAAGAATGCAGACTGCAGGGTAATTGACGGTGTGTGGATGGGGGCCCCGACGGCTGGCCATGTCTCCCCAAATGTATTTTCCTTCGCTATGCTAAATTGACACACGGATTGGATCATGTGTCAAAGGGGGGTATGGTGAGTGAAATACGAAGACACTGGTTCACGAGAGGGTTCACAACTTACGCAATAATTTTTGCAAAAGATGTTTGCTCAACAAATAATGTGGGGAGGGGGTTAAAGGTATCACAGGCAGCTCACCCTCCACCAGACAGACCGTTTCAGCATTTGCAGATGGATTTCATTGAACTTACACCAAGTGAAGGCAAAAAGTTTGTTTTGGTCATCGTTTGCATGTTTTCTAAATGGATTGAAGCTTTCCCCACAACAAGGCAGGACTCCGCTGGAGTGGCAAAATCTTTGATGCACCTGATAATTCCCAGATGGGGAGTTCCAGCAAAAATCAGCTCAGACAATGGCATTCCTTTTGTGAGTGCTGCACTGAAACTGGTTGGTGAGTATATGGGAATTGACATGAAACAACATGGCTCCTACCACCCAGCCTCCTGTGGCGCATGTGAAAGGGAAAATGGCACTTTCAAAAAAAAACTTGCTAAAGTGTGTGAGTCTACAAAACTGTCCTGGACCTCCCCATTGTGCTGATGCACATGAGGGTGCGCCAGAGAACCAGAGCCCTTTTGAAATCCTGTTTGGGAGACCTCTAAACACAGGGATTGGGCCCGTTAAGAGGCAGCAGCCAGACACTGGCCTTTGTGAAGATGAAATGTTACGATATTGTGCAACCTTGTCGTCTGTTTTCTCTGATATTCACAAACAGGTTAAGGCTGCCCTCCCCAAACCGGCAGAGACAAAACTCCATGACCTCGGAGTGGGAGACTACATTGTGGTGAAAGACTTCAGACGTAAACACTGGAAAGCTCGGCGATGGAACGGGCCGTGCCAAGTTCTTCTGGTGACGGAGACAGCAGTCAAGGTTGCAGAGAGAGCCACGTGGATTCACGCCAGCCACTGCCGACAGGTTCCTGATCCAACCGCATGCCATGTACCTGATCGAGAGGCCACGGCCGTACAGTCCCCTTAGGCGGCTCGGATGCGGCCTAAAGGCCCGTCTATGCTTGCAGTTCAGAACGTGTACGCGTGACGTCACGCGTATCCTGCGTTCATTTGGCGCGTCGACAGGCACGTTCTCAAAAAGACACTGAACGCGTACGTGACCTGCAGTTCTCGCTCTGGCCGCTAGTGTCGCTGTTCCCGGTCTGATACCAGCTGGCACGATTATGCTGGAGAAAGTTCCCCATGCAGGTTAACTTGCCCCTTGTTAAAGGAGCATGAGGCAGGATTGAGACAGGATTTATGAAAAAAAATTTGTATACGTTTTAAGTTTTCTAGTAATAATGTCAGATGAAGCATTCCAAACCAAAACGAATGAAGCCTCTAGCGTATCTCTCCGTTGCCTTGAACAGGCTGTGTGCTGCAAAATGTGTTGCAATTGTGACCGGAATTTCCCACGCTGTCCTGCGGATGGGACGCCAAATGACTTTAATGAAACTGTAAAAGAAACACTGTCTTACGTTGTTGTCAGTGGTGACCTGTCCACCCATTTCCATTCATATATCCGTTTCGATGTCGACAATTCAGCTTTCAGACCAATCCAGGAGTTTTCATTCGTGTCCAGTTGTCCCACAAAATCCTAAATGACAAGACAAAAGTAGTTTCTGCCGTCATGAATCTGCATATCTGTCGCAGTATCCTGATGATTGTCTAAATGATTTAAAAAGACATTTCTAACTGAAATCCATCAGGATGGAGACAGAAGCAGCACAGACTGACAGCAGGTGGAGAACACAAGTAACAGAAAACTGCAGTAACATCAAATACACTGACATCAAACACCCACCTGCTCCTCTTTGCTGTTAATGATCACCAGATTAGCTCCTCTTTCCTCACACTCCCTCCTGCTCTCAGACCAGGTTTTACTCTCTGTGAATTTTCTGTAAAAACTGGATCCAAATCTTCTCCATCCTTCATGACATTCTCCTTCATATCAGATATCAGACAGACAAGTGGTTTAGAAAGATTTTATGTTAATGAGCATCACAGATGGGTTAGGGGCATCTTAAGACCTCATATTTTTTTTGTTCAAAGATATAAAAGTTTTATATCTTTGAACAAAAAAGATCGGAGAAACAAAGAAATTGAAACAAAGAAACAATTTTAGTATCAACTTTGTTTTATTAAAACAAAGTTGATACTAAAATTGTTTCTTCTCCTTTTTTCCAAATGAGAATCGATAAGGGAATCGAATCGATAAGCAGAATCGATAAGAGAATCGGAATCGAAAAAATCTTATCAATTCCCATCCCTAGACTGGATCCTGCGACGATGCGCATTTTCTCAGTCAAAAGTGTTACCTTGGCTACGCTAGACGCCAAAAAGCGCGCCCCCCTTCATCTAATTGGTCCATATTTGATAGTTCCTACTTTCTGACATAACTTTTGAATGGTTTGATATAGAGAGTCGTGGGTGTTTCATCCACTAAATGTCCAGATCTGAAGAATCTACATCAAGTCATACAAGCTTCCACTGCAGCCTGAACGCGCACAAGGGTGCGAGGGCCCGTTCATCGCTGCTTGCAGCTTTAATTTCTCCTAATTTCGATCACTCACTTTCAGATCTTTTTTTATATTATCCCCTGATTTATATTGTCCATATTTCTCAAGTGTTTTAATCTTGTTGGAAACAAAAATGTCACATTAAAATTTATTTAGTTCTCTGAATCTTTTTTCTGCTGTGTTAAAGTTAAAGTTGAACGTTTTAGGTGGTGATTGTGTAGCTTGAGTTTTTTTTGCTAATTTTAACAGTTTTCTTACCAGAAACATTGTTGAGCAGCTGATTGTAGGTTTTGTTCAGTTGGTTGAGTTTGGTCTTCAGCTGGTTGACTTCCAAGGTGACTTTGTTTTAAATGAACAGATATCATTTAATTTAAGGCTGTTGTTGGATAATGCTCTACTGTAAAAATGTCAGAATATATATATATATATATATATATATATATATATATATATATATTGGAGTAAAAAAAATATAAAACAATTAAAAATTCAGGTTGGGGAACAGGCTCTGACTGTCATCTGTTCCGGAAGGTAATCCTAACAGTCATGACTTTATTTCTTTTTAATACAATCATTCAGTGTTTTAATACTGTTCTTTATTTTGGAATTTAAAAACAAGACTCTGGGTTTTAAGACATAAGTGCACACAAGTGCGATTAAACCAAACACCATCGTCTTTTCACCAGGGTCTGCATTTAAGTTTGAATCAGATGTATTGGAGCAGGGAAACCTCTAAAACATGCAGGGCCCTCGAGGATCTGTACTGGGGAACACTCTTCTGTGGGGAAAAGAAATAAAACCACACCTGGTACCGTGCATGTAAACCGGGCCCAGCTTTCTCAATATCTGTCTCCACTTACACAGTTTAAGACGACTATGAACTAACTATAAAGCTAAGTGCAGCATTACTGTTGACAGGAAGCCCTTCACTCGTCAAAGTGAGGTGTGAGGTGTGAAAGAAAGAACTAGTTTCATTTTTATTTACAGGCTCAAACATGATGGTGAGAAAAAAGTTGTGAGATGATGTTGATGTAAATGGAAAAACTTTCAAACTTATGTTTTCTCCAAAATACTTTACGATGAGTATCATCCATCCATATATAAAACCACTGAGAGTTTCTTATTATACAGATGTACTCAGTACACCTTATGCAGCACATTATCAGGGCCGTGCCGTCAGTACCTTCGCACAGGGTGTCTTGATGATTTGCAATTACAGGCTGAGCCTACCGTTAGTTTTTAAACTGTAAAAAGCGGGGGGGGGACAAAAACATGATTTTAAAAAGTGGGGGGGACATGTCCCCCCTGTCCCCAGTGGAAACTGTGACCTTGTGATGATCTATGAACCACCTCGGTTCACCTCAGTCAATTATTTCCATTATTACATTGATTCAGTCAAAGAAACTCTGAAAGCTACAGAGCTGAACAGAGAACAGAGACCACTGATCCTTTTACCACTTTTGTTCCAGTTTTTTCCACCTGATGGTTTCAGTGTCTCCCAATGGCCTGGCAAGTGCTACTTGTACAGTCTTTCTCTACTTTCTTTTTAATCTCATCCCTAAAGGGTCCATGGGAAACAAAAGCATCAAATTATTTCAATTTAAGTGCATCTAATGTGGCATAAAACACATCAGACATATTAAGATACAAATACTCACAGCGTATGATGAATCCAACCAGAACCAGAAGATAAAACACTCCCAGAAACACTTTGAAAACTCTGAAACTGTTTCTTTTCACAGCTGGGAGGTTCTTCTGGTTGTTTTTTTCTACAAAAGCAAAAAATAGAGAATCCACCAATAAGCTCTTGTGAAGCTTTGTCTTGTTATTAAACTAATGTAGAATGTCTGAAATTTTAAATCACATATGAAAGTAATACAAACTTTTTTAAATAAGTCTTAAATAATCTTGTTCACGTTGTAGTTACAGAAACTGAAATGGATGATGATGTCATCTGTTACTGGTAATGACTGATAATGGTTTATGTTTTAAACCAAATCACCAGAAACTACCTTTTAGCATCAAGTGTTACTGAGACAAGTTCATGAGTTGCTGCTTACCAGTTTGTTGTAAGTCCGGATCAGAGAGTTGGTTTCCTTCGTCCAACGTCTCTATTTCACATTGATCTTGGTCTCTTCCATATTTATGAACCTCTCTGCTAAATTTTACTCTCAAATCTGGTGCAGTTTGAATTTTTGTTGACATCTTGAAAGACAAACTGTAACTGACCTGACAACACTTGTTTCTTTGTTGTTTAGTTCACTTTCAATAGAAAACTGTCAGGAAGTAACAGCATAAAAACCACAGCCACCTCTAAACTGTTTCATGCATCACCTTCTGTGAGCAGTGGGAGGGTACCTGCAAACTATCGACTGGAAAAAAGTTTGATGAAGTTTATATTTTTGTGACTTTTGCAATGTTTGGCTTTTATTTGTAATCGTTTGCAGTTCAACCTCCAATAGATTCAGTTGCAGCCTGAAAGAAAAGTCTCCTCGTTCAACACATGCATATGAGAAAGTCAGATATTTCCACAAATATACAAATAAAACATAAAAATGAAATAAACAGCAGTTCTTCAATAGTGTTTCTTGAAGAGGTTAGTCTTCAAGGCCTTTCTAGGTTGGATATGTGTCTGTAATCGGCAGGGTCTTCCGGGTCCAGGGTGGGGGAGGAGATGCTGACTGAAATTGTTGAAGAGTGTCTGCGTTCACCAGACTCACCATTTTCTGTTGCAGGGAGGCAGCAGTGGTCCTGGTCCTGCAGGGATCATGGAGATCGGGTGCTGGACTTGGACTGTATTGTAACGAGCGGTCTAGAACCCCTGACCTGTCCCTGCAACGAGGAGTTGAGACCTGGAAGATCCCTGGACAAGAATACGTTTAGAGAACCGTAGTCTGTACAGCTGAGGGAAAACCACTGTTGTAGGTTCTAGTAGGGACCTTGTAGCACGGCTACTGCTACGGGGCCTGACCGACAGGATAGAGGAGGACACGGAGTTTTGTGCAGAACCCTTTTATTCACGCCACACGTGCACAAGCACCACACAGGTCAGCAGATCCAGCTTCAGTCTCACCAACAGCTCCTTCACACCAGCCTCCTTCCAGCAGCAGCCATGCCTTATGAAGGCAGGCAGGGTGGAGAGGTTGATGGGACACACCTGTGACCCAATCAACCAGAGTGGCTGCACCTCCACCCTGCCACACACCCCCAACGCCAAACTCGCACTGGGGTCCGTCCGGCCGAGCCTACTCCCCCCCCTGCCCTCCCGGAGCGGGAGAGGAAGCCCGGAACCGCCGTCTGTGCCCCCGGGCCTTCCTGGTTCGGACGGATGCCGAGACCGGTGGGGAGGCCGCCCTCGGCGTCGGGCCGACCAGCGGGAACAGTCGGGAGGTCGCCCTCGGCGTAACCGCCGAGAAAGCCGCTCTCGGGACCGGGCCCAGGGTGGCCTCGGGGCCAGACGGCATCCGCGGCCGGTGTGTGTCCAGGACCACCCCCTCCCCGACGCAGCACTGCTCCGGCCGCTGGTCCATCTCCTCCCTGACGCAGCACTGCTCCAGCAGCTGGTCTGTCTCCGCCTCGCCGACCTCAGTCTCAGCCTCCGACGCCCCCGGGACCGCGTCCTCCGGGACCGCGTCCTCCGGGACCGCGTCCCCCGGGACCGCATCCTCCGGGACCGCATCCTCCGGGACCGCATCCTCCGGGACCGCATCCCCCGGGACCGCATCCCCAGGGACCGCATCCTCCGGGACCGCCGTGGCGAACCTTAGACGTGGCGCTGGAGTGGGTCGCTCCGCTGGTCCCGCAGCCTCTGCCTCCCGGCCTGCCGGCTGCGGCGCAGGCAGCGCTTCCAGCGCCGCGAGCTGCCGCTCACCCTGGCCCTGAAGCACGGCTGCCAGGTCTGCCATTGCTCGGGCCAGTGCCTCCAGGGCCCGCTCCGTGCCTCCCTTCTCCATCCCGTCGGGCCCCACGTTGGGCGCCAGTGTAGCACGGCTACTGCTACGGGGCCCGACCGACAGGATAGAGGAGGACACGGAGTTTCGTGCAGACCTGTTTATTTAAGTTTCACCAACACCAACAATGACGCGTAAAAAATGGCGGAAGCTCCGGCTGGCGGAGTTGTTGTTGTTTTTTCCGGTCAGAGTTAGTTGTGGGCGTGGTTTCATGCATCGCTCCTGTTATGACGTAACAACGGGAGCAGAATCTGAACGGCTCGTAGAAGCCACATCACACTGGACGGCTCATCCGTGCGGCTGTACAGACACTACAGAATTTGGTTGCTTTCCTCCTTCTCTGAGTTGGCAGGCTGAGGGGAGACCACTTTATATATGTCAAAGCAAGAAAAAACGTGTTTTTCATAATAGGTACCCTTTAAAAGAACTTATTCATTACTGCATTAAAATTACTTATTTGCCCTCTAGTGGACATATACATTTTGCAATAAAATGTATTTACTTGCACTCTCATTGACATATAAATTACTTCATTAAAATGACTTATTTGCCCTCTAGTGGACTCATAAGTTATTGCGATTAAATTACTCATTTGCCATAATGGACACATAAATTACTGTATTTAAATGCATTTATTTGCCCTCGAAAGGACGTATAAGTTACTGCATTAAAATGACTTATTTGCCCTCTAGTGGACTCATAAGTTATTGCAATTAAATTACTCATTTGCCATAGTGGACACATAAATTACTGTATTTAAATGCATTTATTTGCCCTCTAAAGGACGTATAAGTTACTGCATTAAAATGACTTATTTGCCCTCTAGTGAACATATAAATTACTGCATTAAAATGACTTATTTGCCCTCTAGTGGACATATTCATTACTGCATTAAAATTACTGATTTGCCCTCTAGTCGACATATTAATTACTGCATTAAACTTAATTATTTGCCCTCTAGTCGACATATTAATTACTGCATTATAATTACTTAATTTCCCTCTAGTGGACATATTAATTGCTGCATTAAAATTACATATTTGCCCTCTAGTGGATATATATATTACTGCATTAAAATTATTTATTTGCCCTTAAGTGGGCGTATACATTTTGCAATGAAATGCATTTACTTACACTCTCATTGACGTATAAATTACTGCATTAAAATGACTTATTTGACCTATATTGGACACATAAATTACTGCATTTGAATGCATTAATTTGCCCTCTAGTGGACATAAAAGTTACTGCATTAAAATTACTTATTTGCCCTCTAGTGGACACATAAATTACCACATTTAAATGCATTTATTTGCCCTCTAGTGGACATAAAAGTTACTGCATTAAAATTACTTATTTGCCTCATAGTGGACATATACATTACTACATTAAAATGTATTTACTTTCACTCTCATTGACGTATACATTACTGTATTAAACTTTACTTATTTGCCCTCTAGTGGACAGATAAGGTACTGCATGGAAACACATTTATTTGACCTCTAGTGGACACATAAATTACTACGTTAAAATGTATTTACTTGCACTCTCATTGATGCCTTTCTACTTTGTGACCAAAATGCATCATGTGGTTTTTGAGGTGGAGCATTTATGAGCAGGATGAACCAGGACTAAAACCACCGTGCACAACACTCACTTATTAAGAGTTCAAAACACCAGCATAGAAAAAAAAGAGATGATCAATGTGGTTAAATGTTTAGCTCCTACATGATGATCTATGAACCACCTCGGTACACCTCAGTCACTTGTTTCCATCATTAATAGAGAACAGAGACCACTGATCGGCCCTTTTACCACTTTTGTTCCAGTTTTTTCCACCTGATGGTTTGAGTGTCTCCCAATGGCCTGGTAAGTGCTACTTGTACAGTCTTTCTCTATTTTCTTTTTAATCTCATCCCTAAAGGGTCCATGGGAAACTTCATCATGTAATTGCTTCAGATTCAAACTTTTTTAATTGATAAAGAACCAAAACAAAAGCAGTTAAGAATCATCAAATTATTTCACTTTAAGTGCATCTAATGTGGTATTTAACACATCAGACATATTAAGATACAAATACTCACAACGTATGATGAATCCAATCAGAACCAGAAGATAAAACACTCCCAGAAACACTTTGAAAACTCTGAAACTGTTTCTTTCCACAGCTGGGAGGTTCTTCTGGTTGTTTTTTTTTTAAATCAAATTTGAAAGTAATACAAACTTTTTTAAATAAGTTTAAAGTTTAAATGTTACTGGTAATGACTGATAATGGTTTATGTTTTAAACCAAATCACCAGAAACTACCTTTTAGCATCAAGTGTTACTGAGACAAGTTCATGAGTTGCTGCTTACCAGTTTGTTGTAAGTCCGGATCAAAGTGTTGGTTTCCTTCGTCCAACGTCTGTATTTCACATTGATCTTGGTCTCTTCCATATTTATGAACCCCTCTGCTGAATTTTACTCTCAAATCTGGTGAGTTTGAATCTCTTTTGCAATCTGTAACTGATCTGACTACACTTTGTTTCTTTGTTGGTTTGTTAACTTTCAATACAAAAACCGTCAGGAAGTAACAGCATAAAAAACCACAACCACCTCTAAAATGTTTCATGCATCACCTTCTGTGAGCAGTGGGAGGGGACGTGCAAACTATCGTCTGGAAAAACGTTTGATGAGGTTTATATTTTTGTGACTGTGGCAGGGTGGAGGTGGGGCCACTCAGGGGATTGGGTACAGGTGTGCCCAATCCCCTGAGTGGCCGCACCTCCACCCTGCCACAGTGACTTTTACAATGTTTGTACTATAGTTAAAATCTGAGAGTTAAGTATTTGGTATTTGACAAATATATTAGTCAGGGTCCAGTTTAAGATTGTATTGTTCATTTCTAAGAGCAAGTTCTCAGGAACAAGTAAAAGTCTGTGAGAAAGCAGATTCAGCTACAACACCTGCTTTAACAGAGAGATGCTGTTTCATTTGGAACAACTAGAAGACATTGTAGTCATTTCAAGCTGGAGCTCGAGTACAACTTACTTTTCAATTATCACGACTATATACTATATATTTTTATTTTTATTCAACCTCCAATGTAATCACAGTTACTCTGTTGAGAATAGTCAGTCATGATGACATTGTTCAAGTGAAATGCTGCATAAACAGTGAACATTTATTTCTGAACCTGAAAATGATTTCATATTTCCAAATTCATTATCAGCATTAAGATGAATTCTCTTCAATATGGTGAAATCTCTCCATACCAATTTTGGGAGTGTTTTATCTTCTGGTTCTGGTTGGATTCATCATACGCTGTGAGTATTTGTATCTTAATATGTCTGATGTGTTAAATACCACATTAGATGCACTTAAAGTGAAATAATTTGATGCTTTTGTTTCCCATGGAGCCTTTAGGGATGAGATTAAAAAATAAAATAGAGAAAGACTGTACAAGTAGCACTTGTCAGGCCATTGGGAGACACTGTACATCAGGTAGAAAAAACTGGAGCAAAAGTCTTAAAAGGGCCGATCAGTGGTCTCTGTTCTCTATTAATGATGGAAACAAGTGACCGAGGTGGTTCATAGATAATCATGTAGGAGCTAAACATTGAACCGCATTGATCATCTCTTTTTTTTCCATGCTGGTGTTTTGAGCTCTTAAAAAGTGAGTGTTGTGCACGGTGGTTTTAGTCCTGGTTCATCCTGCTCATAAATGCTCCACCTCAAAAACCACATGATGCATTTTGGTCACAAAGTAGAAAAACTGCTGTTTATCTCTGAAGTGCTGATGACGTACTTTCATAAAACATTGCTGAGTTTAACCAAAAATCAAACAGAGAAGGTTGTTTGACAGTAAACCAATCCATATGCCACATTAGATGCACTTAAAGTCCAATTATTATTAATTATTATTATTATTATTAACTGCTTTTGTTTGGTTCCTTATCCATTCGGAATTTCAGTTTGAATCTGAAGGAATTACACGATGACGTTTCCCATTGAGCCTTTAGGGATGAGATTTAAAAGAAAATAGAAAAAGATGTTAAAAAATTAGTAGCACTTGCCAGGGAGACACTCAACCCATCAGTTGGAAAAGTTTGTTTGACTGAATCAAAGTAATGATGGAAATAAGAGACTGAGGCGAACCGAGGTTGTTCATAGATCATCATGTAGGAGCTAAACATTTAACCACATTGCTGCAGATCACATGTTTAACATCAGACTTTAATCTTTCTGGACAAACAACACAATTTAACAAGATGCATCAAATGAACATTTCATAAGAAACTCCATGTGACTGTAGAAGGATGAATGAGGACCAGATTGAAGCAGTTTGTAACATTTAAAGAAGGTAAAAAGGTAAGATGTGCTGTCAGTGTGGAGGTTTTACCAGTTACATCGAATTCAATATCTGAAACAATTTTTTTCACGCTGGTGTTTTGAGCTCTTAAAAACCACTGAAGCTTCCGCTCTGTGTTTGCTCCTTACTTTGGTGTGAGGCACTACTTTTTACTAACATTACAGAACACACTTCTCTTTGTCTTATTAATTCCCAGTCTCATGAATTATCTGGGGATGATGTTCTGCACCCAACCTGGGACATAGATTTCAAAGTGAGAGTTATTCTATCAACCTGTGTGGTACTGAGCAAAATGCATCAGCAAGGCTTAATCACACTACTAAGTCGCCCGCTACATCTTTTGGCACTCTGGATCTGGTCCCACATCAAGGAAGACGACTGTATTCGGGGAAGCCTGGGATTCCAGCTTCTGGCAGCTGGTGTCAGTATATCCTTTTTCCAAGGGAAGCTCGTCAACCTCCTTGTCAGAGCAGAGAAGAAGATGTTTCCCTCTAAGTTGAACAACACAGTTGTTGGTGGGGCTGGCTGTGGTACCGACCCTGGCGGTGTGGTCTGTCTGTCCTCGTTAAAATAACGGTTAAAACACTTTCAGTCTCTCTGCATAGTTACAAGAAAACAAAACCAGAAAAATAACACCTCCTATCGTGTACAGGATGGTCATTCTGGGGTGTAGGTGTTAGTGTCATCCTTTGAAGTTGACCATGTTGCTGAGAATGGTTTTTTTTAAAAACTACCTCTTACTAGGAAATGGGTACATTTTAGCATGTTTGTTTTTTTTAAATGGCAGTACTCAAAAATGTTATGAAACCACATAGAAGGCTGAACAAGAAGCACCAGCATCTGAACCAGCACAGATGTCACATTGAATATTGTACAAGAGAAGATCAGCACTTCAACAGCAGATCCACAGTTAGTCAAGTACAGCACCTGTCCGGCTGTCTCTGTCCTCTCAGGATGTCCTCAGATATTTATTCTAAACCAGATTTATCAAAAAAGGTGAGATACAACAGAAATGAGCAAGAAGACGGAGCAGGATGGGAGGAGAGGGAGGTGGATATCTATGAGATTGTTGATGATGTTGGGAATAATCTTACGGTTTTTCAGTCACAGAAAGAAGGTAAGGAAATGACATGGAGTTAATAAAGTTCAACTTTAAAGATAATTATGTTCAGGTATTATACATTCATGTGTGGCTTCAAAGTTTATGGTCTCTGGTTCTGCAGAAAGACAGACTCAGAAGAATCGTGCTCTCCAGAAAAGATCCGTCAGACGTGCAACACTGTGTCGAGGAGTGTTGTGCACGGTGGTTTTAGTCGTGGTCGTCATCTTGTTCATATACGGTAAGATAAAATGCTGAACCTCAAAAACTACATGATGCATTTTGGTCACAAAGTAGAGAAACTGCTGTTTATCTTTGAAGTGCTGATGACGTACTGTTATAAAACATTGCTGAGTTTTACCTAAAACCAAACAGAGAAGGTTGTTTGACAGTAAGCCAACCCAAGAACTACTGGGTTTTTTCTACTTCTAAGTATTGTTCCTGAACAGTAAAACAAGGTACATCTGCAGAACAAGAACCAGTAGATTCTTATGAGCTGGATGAATTGTTTCCAAGTAGAGTCGTTGTACCGCTCTGAGACGGATCAGATGTCAACCATGCATTCTTGTTCAAGCAGATCTCTCTCACTTATGGGATTTTGCTGGCATGCTCTGTTTTTCTTTTTGATATAGGAGGTATTTTATGAAATGTTAAAATGTTAGTTTAATTTGAAAGAATATTTGATTACTCTCAGTAAGTGTGCTACAACTATTACTACTCCTGCTGCGTTTAATCCCACTTGAGGGTAAGCCCACACATTGGATCAGGGCTGAGCCTGACTGAACCACGTAGGTAAAGACCAGGGGCCTCATTTATAAAGATTGCTTGCGCACAAAAAGGGCCTGAAAGATGCGGACGCCACCTTCTACGCAAAGGCTGGGATCTAAAACGAAAAAACTAACCGGAAAATCTGCGTATCCTTATGGCAACCCCGACCCTCCCGTAGGAACTTACTTAAGACACGGGGAACTGGCGACGCAGGCTGTGAGGAGGTGAAATGAAGCCAGATTCATGTCATACTCTTAATAATGTCATCACATATCACAACATATAACAGACTTATAATAAAATAGCGCTGATCGTGTCCCTCTGTGTGTGAAGCTCAGCGTCAGTCAGGACTCTGGTGCAGCCGCGGTGGACACGGAGCCCCTCATTTCTTCCCTAAAGGGACACAGATTTTTTGTCATATATATAATGAGTTTTATGCGCGTGTGAAATCTTTACGTGCGGGTGTAAGCCTAAATTAGGGTTCCACATTAAAACGACGCAGAGCCTACGGCGTAGGGTACGCGGTGACGCGCACCTACGCCGTAGGCTCTGCGTTGGTGTAACGCGGAACCATAAATCAGCCCTGAGTCCCCCTGAGGGGAGAGGAGAGCGGGGGTGAAGCGGGGATGCCAGTTTTGAAACTGTAAAAAGTGGGGGGGACAAAAACATGATTTTGAAAAGACGGGGGGACATGTCCCCCCTGTTGCGCCGGGGCACTCATGGTGTTTAGCGCAGCAACGCCGTGCTGGCTCTCACTCGCTTTATTTTATACTATTTATATACTTTTTCTACTTTTACTGTGACCACCAAATAATGTGGTTTTCCTGTCCTCCACCTCATCCACAACATCTCCATCTCAGATCTCAGTGAAATTCATTGGCACGGTGGCTCGACACGTCTCATTCATTCTGACGCCAAACCAGCTGCAGGAAGCCGCTGCACATGCTCAGCAGGCTCATTTATATGAAAATACTACTTTGCATTGCCCTTTTAAGGTATGAAGTGGGCGTGTAGAGGGCGGGATATGAGGCGGATTCAGCTGCGCAACCTTCCAGCTGGACTGTGATTTATAAAGCGAACATTGCGTGCAGGTGAGCGTGCACATGGTTTTACAGATCCAGATTTTTTTTGCGCCCGCCATTTTCGGCTTTTGGGTGTACGTGCACTTTTAGTATGAATCCTATGCACTCCATTTTAAATGAGGCCCCTGGTAACCAGGTTTTCATTATATCTATGAGAGGATTTTTAGAACCCAAGGGCAGAACAACAACGACAGGTCAAGAGGACAAGTCTGACTGAATTATCCCCAGGAAGGATTTCCAGCTGGAAGTAGCAAACAGTCCTATGAAGACTTGAAGAACCAGCAGAAAACAGCACTGACTGGCAGGCTAGTGAGTGCCCTTGAACAGGCAAACTATTCATTTGGGTGTTCGATGATGGTGACAACACCAGGGAGGGATGAGCTGGAATCGTGATCGAGACAGAAGCAGAACCTGGCAGTCCATCAGTGGGGCAAACAAGGTCCAGAGGTTCAAGGCAGAAGGATTGTGGTGGACGGGCAGAGGGTTGATCAGCAGGTCAAACTACATCCAGAGAGAGTAGACAACAGACTCGTTGTGGGCAGAAGGTCGGAGCAAAGACGAGAAGACATGATCAGGAATGATCCATAATCCAAACCAAGTCATGGATCTGCAAATGAGTGCTGGAAAGTCGTGCAAGCTGCAAAGAGAACCTGACCACATGAGACTTCAGTGCAGCTAAAATGCTGGCATGACATGAAAAGATGAGGTGGTGTGACACGGGGGAGAGTGAACTCACTCACCACAACAAGGTAGAGTGTGACACTCTAACTAAACCATCCTTCCTGCCTGGTTCCAAGCAGTACCGCTTGCTGGGGGACGAACATCGAGCTGTTGATCTTCAAATAACCATCAGAGTCAGAAAAACCACAATAAACTGATTCTTCCTCTAGAACCAGTTTGCCTTGAGAGACAGATCAAGTGGAAATTCCCCCAGACAACGAAGCTCCAGGGATCATTAGGAAATGTAAACCTCTTCATCACAATAAGGTGCAAGTTTGAGGAGAATGTTAAACTTCTGCAGAAACTAAAAGGATATAAACATGAAATAGAAGGTAACATTCCTAATAATTTCCTCAGCATGTCAGATTTACTGACATTACGCTGCACTGCTTGTTGATTAAAAACATATAACTACAGTTTGTAACAGTACAGCATTATCCACAACCTTAAGAGTAAATGATTTCTATTGATTTAAAGCAAAGTGATTGTGTGTTACAGCTCTTTTAGTCACCTTGGAAGTCAACCAGCTGAAGACCAAACTCAACGGTAAGAAAACTTTTAAAATGACCAACAAACTCAAGCTACTCAATCCCCAAATAAAATTTTTTCAACTTTCATTAATTTCTTAAACAAAGTGTCATGTCATGGTAATTATGAGCAGTTTCTCCAGCGAAAGAGACACAGCAGAAAAAATAGTCAGATAACGGACTGAATGATACATTTAAATGTGATATTTGTGTTTCCCACACGATGAAAACACTTGAGAAACATAGACAATCAGAGGATAATGTAAAAAAAGATCTGAAAGTGAGTGATAGTAAAAAAGAAGTAAGTTCAGTTCTTGCCTCTCTTACCTTCTGAATGTGTGCGCGGTCACACGCACATGTAGAAGAGCACATGTCCAGGACGCTGAAACTGAGTGTAATCAGTTACAACGCTGCCATCTAGCGGTCAATATAAGCAACAACATCAGACATTTTCTTTTTTATTTCATGTTTCTCCTTCATAGATCAGTTTTCTTAAATCAAGGTCTTCAGGACTCCACTTCCCTTCAGGTTTTAGATGTTTATCTGTCAAATGTTTGTACTTCAGTAATGAATAAAAGTTTGTGTCCATTTTTGTTTTTTATAATCTATTCATTTTTTTCAACAGAATGTCTGTTTGACCAGTTCTTGTTAATTTATTTTATATTTTACCAGCACTTCCACCATCCAGTCTCTCTACCGCCTGCTCCTCAACCACCACAAATGTTATCACATATTTAACCTACACAGGATGAAACACGTTTTGATATTTTACTGAGTTGTTTTCATGTTATACTTCTAACCAGAAATGACTTTGGACAAAGACCAGCTGCAGGACAAACACGGCCAACTGAATACCAGTTACATTCATCTGCAGGTCAAACACAACCAACTGATCAACACTTACAATCAGCTCAAAAATGAACGTGATGGTAAGAAAGATGTATTACCAAATAAATAAACTTGAACTTCAGCGTTAGCCCCCATAACTTTTTATTTCTATTAGTGTAATTTAATTAAAAATAAATAAGATGGAAAGCTAGAGCTAGAGCTAAAATGGTTTTACAAATAACATGAAAGGTAAAAGTGACACCTGAAGGAGATTTCTGAATATTGAAAGAACACTCATAAATGTGATGCTAAATCTATTAAAAAACACTTGTCTGTCTGATACCTGATATGAAGGAGAATGTCCTGATGGATGGAGAAGATTTGGATCCAGTTTTTACAAAAAATTCACCGAGAGTAAAACCTGGTCAGAGAGCAGGAGGGAGTGTGAGGAAAGAGGAGCTGATCTGGTGATCATTAACAGCAAAGAGGAGCAGGTGGGTGTTTGATATCAGTGTATCTGATGTTACTGCAGTTTTCTGTTACTTGTGTTCTCCACCTGCTGTCAGTCTGTGCTGCTTCTGTCTCCATGCTGATGGATTTCAGTTAGAAATGTCTTTTTAAATCATTTAGACAATCATCAGGATAGTGAGACAGATATGCAGATTCATGACGGCAGAAACTACTTTTGTCTCATCATTTAGGATTTTGTGAGACGACTGGACACGAATGAAAACTCCTGGATTGGTCTGAAATGGGAATGGTCATGGAAATGGGGATATGGATGGAAATGGGTGGATGGATCACCACTGACAACAACGTAAGACACTGTTTCTTTTACAATTTCATCAAATTTATTATTTCAAATCTTTAACAAGTAAAACAGCAAAACATGTTAAAAACCATTTACTTCTGTAACACATTTATTTGAATGAGGATCTGTGTGAACTCTTCATCTGCAGTCTCAGATTAATTTATTTATGACTTCAAACCTTCGTTCTCAACAGTTTTTAAATAATGTATTTAGTTTGTGTTCTGTATTTTTGACCCGTCAGAACAACAGCAGAACGACAGAATTCAGGTCTTTTCCTCTTTGGTGACTTTAAGAACATTAATCATGAAACACGTGAACGTGAAACATTAGAACCTGGGATGAAATAAAAGAGCAGCTTCACCACAAAGTTTTCCTGCAGACTAACTGGTTCTACCAACATCAACGGACAACCGTTTCAAGGTTTTGTCTGTAAAACTGCTGCACAAACTGGTAAAACAACAGCTCCACTATGACTCCTTTATCACCAATGAAACATGAAGATTTAGAGGGTGGGAAAAGAAAAGAAAAAAAAAAAAAAAAAAAAAAAAAAGAAACCAACCCTTCCCCCCACCCTCTTTTTTTTCTTTTCTTTTTTTTTTTTTTTTTTAAATTTTATTGTTATTGTAATGTCTCTTTTTTTATTTATTGTCTTTGTCTTCACTTTAAAAAAAAAAAAAAAAAAAAACATGAAGATTTAGAGAGTGAAAACGTTGACAGTGTTTCTAGTGTCTGAGAGGATTCACAGTAGGACGTCTTCAGCAGAGCTGAGTGTGGTTGGAACAGAGACACTAATGAGCATGTGCAGGGAGATGGAAAACCAGGAAGCAGATCAGCAGGAGAGAAGAGATTTGTGGAAGATGTGCAGACTGAGCTGCTTTCACTGGAATAAATGAATGGATACCATGTTGGAGGATTTAATGAAGACCTCATCCAACATCTGGAATCAGACCAAAAGTTAATTGTGATCTTTAAACAGTGAACATTTGTGTAAAACTATTAAAGAAAGTGTCAGTTTTATCAGAAATTGAAAACAATCTTGATTTTCATCTCAGCTGAACATGTTGTTTTAATACTTCACAGGTTCTGGGGTGCAGGATGGTTTCAACATCATTATAACCAACGTGAATATGCTGCAGTGTGCTGTAATAATGAAGGGAAATGGACATATTCAGATTACAATAACAATAAAAACTGGATCTGTGAGAAGAAAATACAAGATTTCATTGTTGAATCCTGAATAACTTCAGATAACATTTGGTCACTTTCATTTATTGTGTTTCATGTGTCATTTATAAATGTGTTTATTCTGAACTTCATCATGTGTACAGGCTAGTGAAGCTGTCATCAGAACTACAGGAGAACTTGATAATACTGAAGTAAAATATAATGATTGTAAATAAGTATAAATGCAGTTTTTCTTCACTTTGTTTATTAGTGTTGTTTTAATTTGATGTGTGAGGAATGAAGAGTTATCAGTTAAAATAATTGTCTTTATTCTGCTACATTTACATAAACATTTGTCTTCTTGCTTAATTTTCCCCAAAAACCATCAGAAATGATATAAACAAAATGCAAAGTGTATTTCAGGAACAGAGGGAAAAAAATCAGTAAACAAGTGAACTTGACAACAGTTGTTGGATTAAATGTTCCTGCAGGACACAAAGTCTAAAGTTACAATTTAGTTGTTTTTAACATGAAAGTGTTAGAACATGAGGATGAGCAAACTATCTTTCCCAGAAACAGACCTGGATCTTTTATTAACGTGTTTTTTTTGCCAGTTTGACATCAAGTTTATATTATTTTTACTCGTGATGTTCCTGGATTTGTAATAAAGACGCCGTCTTCAACTTAAGTGTGTTATCTGTTTTATTCTTTCAGTTTCTTCGAAAGTTTGTGAGGTTGAAACTGGAACTGATCAGCCAGAACATCACAGCCACTCGTCCAGTTTCTCCGTTATGGATCAGGTCCTCGTGGTCCTAAAACACCTCCAACCAGTCAGGATCTGAACAGAGACCTGAGGGAATCCTGCAGTGTCTGGTACCAGGATGTTGGAAACACATCATTCACACTTTCCAGGTCCAGTTGGATCCAAACACCAACATTCCAACTTCTGGCTTGAAGCTAAAGAGGAAATAAGAAAACTGCAGTTTCTGGAGTTCACTAAAATGTCCAACTTTGTAGCAAAACTAAACATATTTACAGCCTGGTTAAAAAAGAAAGAAACAAACAAAAAACGTTTTCAATTTAACATTTTTATTCAACTTTCTTGTAAATTGCTGCCCCCATGTGGCCAGAACTGGTACGGTGGTTTAAATAGCAGTGGCCACCTGACATGAAGCAGCAGAATCTGAAATCTTACATAAATATACAAGGGCCTTTCTGGAAACAATGTCATGTTCTAGGCAACATATGTTTCTCTTCAGTCCACATTATCACTGTGTGATTATAAACCCCAGATGCCTCTAAGCTTAGAGACACGTTCATCAGTGGAGACAGTGTTCATCGAGGAGTCTAAATGTCTTCATGGCACAGAAAACTTTAACTCATTTAAATTCCATTAAATTTTCTTTCTACATTGAATTCATCTTTAATCTTCTACTAGAACCTACAACAGTGGTTTTCCATCAGCTGTAAAGACTACGGTTCTCTAAACGTATTCTTGTCCAGGGATCTCCCAGGTCTCAACTCTTACTGTTATTTATACATTTAATCCTGAAGTGCCGTTTACAAGCCTATCACCCTCATGTAGGCAGCGCGGGTTCGAGTCCCGTCCTGTCCCACCTTGCTGCGTGTCTTTCACCTTGTCTCTCCCCATTTCATGTCCACCTGCTTTCCCAACAAAGTCCACAAGTGCTATAAAAATGTTAAAATGAAACAAAAGTAACGCTTCCAAATAAATAAAAAAAACAGGAAAATATCTACAGTGTGTATATTGTAACATGTGGAGCGCAATTAATGTAAAGTAATATGTTAAATTTGACAAATAGCCTACATGTGGTTTAAATGAGAGTAGAGTGGGTTTAATTCATACAAATCTGGGTTCAGTGAGCGAAACAACCAAAGACACAACTGGTGAATTCAGCGACCGAGTTAATGCCTATTTGTACCTGTGTACTTTACATGTTTTGTTCTTTTTCTCTTCTGTTTACACACAAATAAAATATGGACAGTTACGGTGGAAAAGTAGGTTGAAGGTCTGATTGCGGTCAGTTGTGATCATTATGTTTCTTATGTATGTGCAACAACGTGCATCTCTTTTTTCTTCTTTTTAGCTGCTATGTGTCTTGCTATGCTATCATTTCTACGCTATCCTCGGCTGGTCACTGCACTGAGATTAAACTGGACAACTGACCACGTTCAGAACCTTCCACCCACAACATAACTAATAACTCCCAGTGGTATTTATGGTGTGTTTATGGCAGGAAATACTTCTCATGGTGGCGCGTTTTTCCCCCAGCTGGACACTGGTATAAGATGTTGCTCTCTTTGACTCCATTTATATACACACTCATTGTTGTACGTTATATAAGAACGGTGTTAGTGTTGTTTTGAAATGTGTTTATATTCCAAAAGTTCATAGATTTAATAATTTTATAAAAAAGAATGCATCATGGGAACATTCCATGTCAAACAAACACAAACCCGGAATAACCGTGTACCGTTAAGTAGCATCAGTGAGTAAATAATTTTAATGCATTAACTTATATATCCACTACAGGGCAAATAAGTAATATTAATGCAGTAACTTATATATCCACTACAGGGCAAATAAATGCATTTAAACGCGGTAATTTATGTGTCCACTAGAGGGAAAATAAGTCATTTTAATGCAGTAATTTATGTGTCCACTGAAGGGCATATAAGTAATTTCAATGCAGTAACTTATATGTCCACTGGAGGGCAAATAAATGCATTTAAATGCGGAAATGTATGTGTCCATTAGATGGAAAATAAGTTATTTTAATGCGGTAAGTGGTATGTCCACTTGAGGACAAATTAGTAATTTCACTGCAGTCATTTATATATCCACTAGACGGCAAATAAGTAAAGTTTAATACAGTGATTTATATGTCAATAAGAGTGCAAGTAAATACATGTTAATACAGTAATTTATGTGTCCACTAGAGGGAAAATAAGTAATTTTAATGCAGTAATGAATATGTCCACTAGAGGGAAAATAAGTCATTTTAATGCAGTAACTTAAATGTCTACTAGAGGGCAAATAAGTCATTTTAATGCAGTAATTTATACGTCCTCTAGAGGGCAAATAAATGCATCTAAATGCAGTAATTTATGTGTCCACTAGAGGGCAAATAAATAATTGAAATGCAATAATGTATGTGTTCACTACAGGGGCAAATAAGTCATTTTAATGCAGTAATTTATACGTCAGTGAGAGTGCAAGTAAATACATTTTATTGCAAAATATATACGTCCACTTGAGGGCAAATAAACTATTTTAATGGAGTAATTTATATATCCACTAGGCGGCAAATAAGTAATTTTCATGCAGTAATGTATCTGTCCACTAGAGGGCAAGTAAGTAATTTTAATGCAGCAATTAATATGTCCACTAGAGGGCAAATAAGTCATTTTAATGCAGTAATTAATCAAATCAAATCAAATCAAAACTTCTATTCACCCAAGTTACACAGACAGACACACACGCAGACACACGGTGTAGACACTAGAGCAGACCTGGGCAATTATTTTTTCCATGGGGCCACATGAGAAACAGAAAATATTGTGGAGGGCCGGGCCAAAAGGCTTAACTCAATTCTGCATAATATTAATTGTATTTCTTTATAAAAAACAGTAAATAGTAGCAATTCATACAACACAAATGAGAGTTTGTACAGTGTACACACTGTTTGTACACCATAGACTGGTGTACAAAAACACAGATTAAAATTTTGACCTTTAGTGAAATATTCAGTTGTTTTTAAAGCTTTTAATTCTGATTTTCTTTCAACTCTTTCTCAAACAAGAAGCCCTAAAGCCATTATGTCAAAAGTTAAACTCCAAATACGTTTTGTCAACAAAAGGATTTGATTTAACAATTTAAAAATAGCCTACATATGCAACACATGATGGCACCACTAACGCGATCAACACCCGCAACAAAATGCAACAAAACGCAAGATCAATTTTCTCAATTTTTCGAACTGTTGAGAAAAAAGTTGGACTCACTGGATGGATGTTATTTTGACTGCAGTTACTTCATTGCGCCGCTATGGGGGCGCTGTATCAACGACAGTGCACCAGCAGAAGAAGACGAAATCTCCAGAATTATTTTCCGTGTTTTTCCGCTATTTGTTGTATTAAAAATCGGCGTCCTGGTTTTCCCTGGCTGTTCAAACAGGTAAATATTGTTTCTTTTGCATCCAAGCATGTCTTGTTTATTCGTCTTATATTCGGTATATATACAGTACTTTAAAAAGCGACCTGGCGACGAGGAGAAGCAAGAGTGCAGGTGAAACAGTGCAGACAATTAACGTTACAGGCAGTTAAAAAGTAATAAATCATGTTACTGACAAGATGCAGCAATTTTGTCAGGGCTGAAAGTAGTGCACAAATATGCATGAAAGGTGATAGCGAGGGTCAGAGTGCAGGACGGGACGATTTGTGAGGCGAGGGTAACGTTAAGGCTGATTTATGGTTCCGCGTTGAATCCACGCAAAGCCTACGGCGTAGGGTACGCGGCGACGCGCACCTTACGCCGTAGTCTGCGTTGGTGTAACGCAGAGGCATAAATCAGTTTTCAGTCATTAGGCGCATATCAACGCGAAGCCAACGTGTACGTGATTTAAACATGACTTTTTATTCATCTTTACAGATCTTCTCAAAAACACAGAGCCAGTGGGTTTGACAAACGGTGGCTGAACCAATTTACCTGCTCAGGCTTACTGAGGAAGGTTTGGTCCGTTATTTATGCCAAAAACACTGTGACCCCCACGTAGCAGGACTATCACTATTTATGTCTGTATCAAAATTAATAAAAAAATACTTAATGCATGAATTGTTTTGTTTAAGGTGAAGACACCTCTGCGCAGCAGACTGCAGGAGAGGCACTGGGATGATGTTGTAAGGACGCCATGATGGACCAGGACCATCGATGGATCAGACCAGGACCAGGACCAGGACCATCCATGGACCAGACCAGGACCAGGACCAGGACCAGACAAGGAGGCATTGGACTACCAGGAGCATGAGGAGGAAATGGAAAAATAGGAGGCTGAAATGTTCTCTGTCTGGTTGCGAGATTTGTCGGTAAAGAAACCCTACAAAAAGTCAAAATCTTACCAAGACTACTTGTCTTATATCCAGTCGAAATGTTTTATTTCTAGTCCAAAAAAAATCATTACATTTAAAATAAGACAGTCACCTAAAAAGTAACTCGTTCTAGAAAACCATTTTCACTCATTTCAGTGAAGATCTTCTCTTGTTCCATTGGCAGTTTTTTTTTTAATTTTAATTTTTGGTAAGATTGAGTTCTTATATTTGTATTTATATTTTTATGTTAATAAAATAATGCTTTAACATGATAATTGTCATATTTTTTCACATCTAATTTTCATATAATTTACATTCTTTGTAAATTGGTTTCTTGGGAAAAAGGGGCAGATTAAATAAGATTCTTCTTTCTGCTCCCTTTTCATTCAGAATTTAGGAAGGTTTGTGTTTATATTAAATTGTTTTATTTTATCAATTAATGAAATAAAGAATAAGTAAATAAATACATTTTTAATTATATTAGAACTCCCAAAATGAAAAATATCTTGTAAAAAGTGTTTGCTTGAGCCAGTTGAAGTCATGGTATACCCGCACGCGTGTGATCAGGATGGTGCCACCTCTGCCTCAATTAAAGCCAGGAAAAACCCTGTTAATATAAATTTGATGTTATAATTATTTATTTTTACTTGTCATGATGACAGGTGAAGCAGCCTCCCCTGACCGCACGTCCTTGGTTATGATTAAGCAATAAAAAAGAGAAGTTGCCCTGCAAAATATGTAATTTATTCAACAACAACAATGGTAAACAAAATGTGATGGTAGCTTTCTAAAGACATCACAATATTATCTTTGCCTCCAAAATATTAAGCAAGATACATCATAACAATTGTCACTGAACTGTGATTTTGAGAAAAAGTAATTTGTAAATTTTGTACATTTGTAATCTAACCACCTCGCAAAAAAATTAATTTATTTAACAACAACAATGGTAAACAAAATGTGATGGTAGCTTTCTAAAGACATCACAATATTATCTTTGCCTTCCAAATATTAAGCAAGATAAATCATAACAATTGTCACTGAACTGTGATTTTGAGAAAAATTAATTTGTAAATTTTGTACATTTGTAATCTAACCACCTCGTTTAGTGATTTTCAGTTCTTCTTGTTCAGTGAGAGAAATCTAGTCTCTGTTGGGCTTTAACGAGTGCATCAAAGTCAGGTTGAATGTCTGAGGTGGAAATGCGAAGCAAAGCTGACAGATGATCATCAGTGAGAGAGGATCTATACCTGGATTTGTTGAACTTCATTACTGAGAATGTTTGTTCACATATGTAGGTAGAGCCAAAGAGAACCAACATCTTTTGAGCATGTCTCCTAATGTTTGGAAAGTTCTCCTCTTTGAGAGAAGAGTAAAAATCCACCAGTGATCCTGACTTAAAGTGCTCCGCCAGCACAGCATCAGACTGCAGGTCAATGAGTTCCATTTATACATCACTGGGTGCATTATCCACACTGCAGGTCAAGGGAGAGGAAATCATGTGCATTTCATCCTCGATTTTTCTGAGATCTTCAAATCTCCTTGAAAACTCCTCATGCAGTGCTCCCAACATGGATGAATACCTGCAGAGGTGATCAGCTGATGGTGTGACTTCTTTCAGGGTTTGCATGTGAGTGAGACTGTTGCTATCCAGTTGGCTTGAAAGAAACTGCAACTTTCTCATGAAGGCCTTCACCAAGCTGTTCATTTCATGAACAAAAAGGCCCTTGCCTTGCAGTTTGGTGTTCAGTTCATTCATCAGTGCAGTCACATCAACAGCAAATGCAAAATCTGCCATCCAGACGTCATCTGAGAGCTCTGGGATGTCTTTGTTTTTCTTTTCACAAAACTCTCGAATCTCTGCTTTCAGGTTCCAAACTCTTTTTAGCACTCTGCCAAGGCTAAGCCATCTGACTGTTGTGTGGTAGCCAATGTCACTATGTTCAGTCTCATGCTCCTCCAAAAGTGCAACAAACTGTCTGTGATTCAATGCTCGTGCCCTGATGAAGTTAACTATTTTAGTTACAACATCAATAACATGGTTAATTTTTAGCACTGACTTGCACAACACATGCTGATGTATAATACAATGCAAAAATACCAATTTGTGATCTGCGTCGATTTCAGTCACTTTATCTTGCATACGTTTCAAAAGTCCGACATTTTTCCCGGTCAGATTTGGACAACCGTCCGTCGTGACACCTGCCAGTCTGTCCCATTTAAGTCCCAGTTTGTCCAAGCACGCATTTACCTCCGTGAACAGATCGCCCCCCGTCGTAGTCCCTTTCATTGGCCGCACTGCTGCCAGCTCCTCCGTAATCTTGAAGTCCGTTATCCCACGGACGAATACAAGTAACTGAGCTGTGTCACGGACATCACAGCTCTCATCCAAAGCCAAGGAGAAGAAGTCAAAACCTGCCACTTCACGTTGCAGCTGAAGCTCCAGATTCCCCGCAATGTCCTCGATCCTTCTGGTCACGGTTCGCCTGGACAGCGGGACTTGCTCAAATGCTTCTTTTTTTTCAGGGCATATAAGTGCTGCAGAGTCCACCAAGCATACTTTCACAAACTCCCCCTCCGAGAATGGCTTACTGTTTTTAGCGATTTTGTGGGATATCACAAAGCTGGTCTTGGATGCTGCATCCCTGGATGCGTGAAGCTTGGTAAAAAAGCCCTGCTGCTTTTGTAGCTTAGCAAGCAAAGCTTCCGATGTCCGCGCCTTTTCAGCATCACTGAAGTTTTTATATTTCTCCGCGTGTTTCGTCTCGTAATGCCGACTCAAATTAAAATCTTTAAACACGGCGATCTGCTCTCCACAAACTAAACACACGGCTTTACCTCCGACTTCAGTAAATAAATACTTAGCAGTCCATGTTTTGTTGAAAATCCTGCATTCGGCATCCACCTTTCTTTTTTTAGCGCGAGCGGACATTTCTGCGGGCTGACACCTGCCAGTCTGTCCCTGTGAAGATGTGACCAGATGTCGCACGTAGGCTATCAATTTACATATATTGCGTCATTGTGTTCTGTACGTGAATGAAAAATGACCTTCAAAATAAAAGCAATGCAGCTTTAGCTCACTATGAGGTAAAATTAGAAAATATGTTTATTTTGTAATTTCCAAATAAACTTACGCGGGCCGGTCAGAGTCAATCAAAGGGCCGTATGTGGCCCGGGGGCCGTACAATGCCCAGGTCTGCACTAGAGGGCAAATAAATAATTTAAATGCAATAATATATGTGTCCACTAGAGGGCAAATAAGTCATTTTAATGCAGTAATTTATACGTCAATGAGAGTGCAAGTAAATACATTTTATTGCAAAATATATACGTCCACAAGAGGGCAAATAAGTAATTTTAATGCAGTAATGAATATGTCCACTAGAGGGCAAATACATAATTTTAATGCAGTAATTAATATGTCCACTCGAGGGAAAGTAAGTAATAAATATGTCCACTAGAGGGCAAATAAGTAATTTTAATGCAGTAATGAATATGTCCACTACAGGGCAAAAAAATGCATATATAAAGTGGTCTCCCCTCAGCCTGCCAACTCAGAGAAGGAGGAAAGCAACCAAATTCTGCAGTGTCTGTACAGCCGCCCGGATGAGCCGTCCAGTGCGATGTGGCTTCTACGAGCCGTTCAGATTCTGCTCCCGTCTTTACGTCACGATGCGTGGGCATGCGATGCGTGACACCACGCCCACAACTAACTCTGGCCGAAAAAACAACAACAACTCCGCCGGCCGGAGCTTCCGCCATTTTCTACGCATCATTCAGGCAGCCAATCAGCACAGTGCCTCATTATCATAGCCTCCCCGCCCACTCAGAATCCCGCATAGATAATGAGGTTAGAGACTGGGAAGATAAATACATGGTTTAGAGGCTGAATTTCTAATTTATTTAGCAAAAACAATCAAAAGCTTGTTTTTAAGACATTCAACGCCTGTTTAAAATAAGTATTAGATGCCATAATAGGTCCCCTTTAAGTTTGTAATAATCTAAATTTTTTTGTTATAAGTAAGTTAAATTCATCATTAATCTTCTTAAACATAGACATTTCCTTTTCCTCTACTAGAACCTACAACAGTGGTTTTCAATCAGCTGTACAGACTACAGTTCTCTAAACATATTCTTGTCCAGGGATCTTCCAGGTCTCAACTCCTCGTTGCACGGACAGGTCAGGGGTTCTTGACCGCTCGTTATAATAAAGTCCAAGTCCAGCACCCGATCTCCATGATCCCCGCAGGACCAGGACCACTGCTGCCTCCCTGCAACAGCACATGGTGAGTCTGGTGAACGCAGACACTCTTCAACAATTTCAGTCAGCATCTCCTCTCCCCCACCCTGGACCTGGAAGCCCCTGCCGATTAAAGACACATATCCAACCTAGAAAGGCCTTGAAGACTAACCTCTTCAAGAAAGACTTTTAAAGAACTGCTGCATGTTTAAGTTTTATGTTTTATTTGTATATTTGTGGAAATATCTGTATTTCTCATATGCATGTGTTGAACGAGGAGATTTTTCTTTCAGGCTGCAACTGAATTTATTGGAGGTTGAACTGCAAACGATAACAAATAAAAGCCAAACATTGTAAAAGTCACAAAAATATAAACTTCATCAAACTTTTTTTCCAGTTAAAAGTTTGCAGGTACTTTTAACTGCTTCTGTGAGCACCCACTGCTCACAGAAGGTGATGCATGCAAGTTTAGAGGTGGTTGTGGTTTTTATGCTGATACTTCCTGACAGTTTTCTATTGAAAGTGAACCAACCAACAAAGAAACAAAGTGTAGTCAGGTCAGTTACAGCCTGCCTTTCAAGATGTCAACAAAAATTCAAACTGCAGCAGATTTGAGAGTAAAATTTAACAAAGGGGTTCATAAATATGGAAGAGACCAAGATCAATGTGAAATAGAGACGTTGGACGAAGGAAACCAACATTCTGTTCCGGACTTACAACAAACTGGTAAGCAGCAACTCATGAACTTGTCTCAGTAACACTTGATGCTAAAAGGTAGTTTCTGGTGATTTGGTTTAAAACATAAACCATTACCAGTCATTACCAGTAACAGATGACATCATCATCCATTTCAGATTCTGTAACTACAACGTGAACACGATTATTTAAAGACTTATTTAAAAAAGTTTGTATTACTTTCAATTGTTAATTTTCAGATGTTCTACATTAGTTTTTAACAAGACAAAGCTTCACAAGAGCTTATTGGTGGATTCTCTGTTTTTTGCTTTTGTAGAAAAAAACAACCAGAAGAACCTCCCAGCTGTGAAAAGAAACAGTTTCAGAGTTTTCAAAGTTTTCCTGGGCGTGTTTTATCTTTTGGTTCTGGTTGGATTGATCATACGCTGTGAGTATTTGCATCTTAATATGTCTGATGTGTTTTATGCCAGATTAGATGCACTTAAAGTGGAATAATCTGATGCTTTTGTTTCCCATGGACCCTTTAGGGATGAGATTTAGAAGAAAATAGGTAGACACTCAAACCATCAGGTAGAAAAAACTGGAGCAAAAGTCTTAAAAGGAGAGATCAGTGGATCAGTGGTTCTCTATTAATGATGGAAACAAGTGACTGAGGTGTACCGAGGTGGTTCATAGATCATCATGTAGGAGCTAAACGTTTAACCACATTGATCATCTCTTTTTTTTCATGCTGGTATTTTGAGCTCGTAAAAACGTGAATGTTGTGCACGGTGGATTTAGTCGTGGTTGTCGTCCTGTTCATCCTGCTCATATATGCTGCACCTCAAAAACTACATGATGCATTTTGGTCCCAAAGTAGAGAAACTGCTGTTTATCTCTGAAGTGCTGATGACGTACTTTCATAAAACATTGCTGAGTTTTACCAAAAACCAAACAGAGAAAGTTGTTTGACAGTAAACCAACCCAAGTACTACTGAGGTTTGTCTACTTAAAACATGTGGGACAGTTCTGTGGACAAATGCTTTAAGAGTTACTTGTTAGGGTCAGAAATCATTGTTTTCATTGCAGTACATGTTATCTGTCATTAGTCTTGGACCATTTGTAAGTATTGTTCCTGAACAGTAAAACAACAACATACATCTGCAGAACAAGAACCAGTAGATTCTTATGAGCTGGATGAATTGTTTCTAAGTACTGTAGAGTCGTTGTACCGCTCTGAGACGGATCAGATGTCAACCATGTATTCTTGTTCAAACAGATCCCTCCTCACTTATGGGATTTTGCTGGCATGCTTTGTTTTTCTCTTTGATGTTGGAGGTTTTTTATGAAATGTTAAAATGTTATTTGATTACTTTCAGTAAATGTCATCTAGCTGCTGAAGGCTTTGATACAACTATTACTACTCCTGCAGGGTTTATTCCAACATGAGGGTAAACCCACACTTTGGATCAGGGCTGAGCCTGACTGAACCACGTGGGTAAAGACCTGGCAACCAGGTGCTCATTTTGTCTATGAGAGGATTTTTAGAACCCAAGTGCAGAACAACAACAACAGGTCAAGAGGAGAAGTCTGACTGAATTATCCCCAGGAAGGATTTCCAGCTGGAAGCAGCCAACAGCCCTATGAAGACTTGAAGAACCAGCAGAAAAGAGCACTGACTGGCAGGCTATTGAGTGCCCTTGAACAGGCAAAACTATTCATTTGGGTGTTCCATGATGGTGACAACACCAGGGAGGGACAAGCTGGAATCGTGATCGAGACAGAAGCAGGTACCTGGCAGTCCATCAGTGGGGCAAACAAGGTCCAGAGGTTCAAGGCAGAAGGATAGTCGTGGACGGGTAGAAGGTTGATCAGCCGGTCAAACTACATCCAGAGAGAGAAGACAAAATACTTTTTGTAGGCGGACAGAAGGTCGGAGCAAAGACAAGAAGGGCTGGAAAGTAGTGCATGCTGCAAAGAAAACCTCAGTGCAGCTAAAATGCTGGCATGACATGAAGAGATGAGGTGGTGTGACACGGGGGAGAGTGAACTCACTCACCACAACAAGGTAGAGTGTGACACACTAACTAAATGCCCTTCCTTCCTGGTTCCAAGCAGCAGCCGCAGTACCGCTTGCTGGGGGACGAACATCAAGCTGTTGATCTTAAAATAACCATCAGAGTCAGAAAAACCACAATAAACTGATCCGTCCTCTAGAACCAGTTTGCCTTGAGAGACAAATCAAGTGGAAATTCCCCCAGACAACAATATATGTGTATATATATATATATATATATATATATATATATATATATATATATATATATATATATATATATATATATATATATATATATATGTATGTATGTATGTATGTATGTATGTATGTATGTATGTATGTATGTATGTATGTATGTATGTATGTATATATATATATATATACATATATATATATATATATTTATATATATATATATATATATATATATATATATATATATATATATATATATTCTTATATATGTTGATTTTCAGACAACGAAGCTCCAGAGATCATTAGGAAATGTAAACCTATTCATCACAATGAGGTACAAGTTTGATGAGAAAGTTAAACTTCTGCAGACACTAAAAGGATATAAACATTAAATAGAAGGTAACATCTGAGGAGATGCTTGACTTTCATATATACAACACACACCATTACATCCCAGTGATGAAAATAATCAGTTATAAAATTTCTGTCCCTAATAATTTCCTCAGCATGTCAGGTTTACTGACATTACGCTGCACTGCTTGTTCATTAAAAATATATAACTACAGTTTTTAACAGTAGATCATTATCCAATAACAACCTTAAGAGTAAATTATTTCTGTTGATTTAAAGCAAAGTGATTGTGTGTTACAGCTCTTTTAGTCACCTTGGAAGTCAACCAGCTGAAGACCAAACTCAATGGTAAGAAAACTTTTAAAATGAGCAACAAACTCAAGCTACACAATAACCACCTAAATGCTTTCAACTTTCATTAATTTTTTAAACAAAGTGTCATGGCATGGTAATTGTGCCGCCCTCGATATATGTTCAGAATATAACTTGGCAGTAAGATAAACACCTTCCGTTCATCAAAACTCTGAAGACAGTGATGAGTTTGTCCACAGGTTTATTGACTTTAAAAGGGTAAAACTGAAACAGAAAGAATTATATTTTAAAAATATACTTCTTGTACAGTACATATTTTTAAATGCTTTTTAACATACTGTAAATATGCTTTTATCAGAAATCAAATTGCTTCCTTTTTAACTCACTCATGAATTATCTATTTATTGCTTATTTATTCATTTTATCTATCAATAAAGAAAACCGCTTGAGTTTAAATGTGTGGTCACTCATACCATTTCACACTGTAACTGAAATTCAATGATTAACTAACCATATTACGTACAAAATATGCATGGAGATTATAACGTCCTTAAATTTCCCAAAACAACTTTTAACCAACAAATATCGCACTATAATTGAACATAAAGACATAAGATACCATTACATACCGACGATGCTTCGTATGGCATGAGATGTAAGCAGATGTCTGCAGATAGAAACATGCAGCCGGAGTAACTTTTTGCTGCCATGTGCTTTCACTTCCTGGTTGATGTGTGACATCACTACCTACGCCCCGTCTCCTGTCTCTTAAAGGGGCCATAACTTAACTGATAAAACAATGAATTTGCTCACAAAAAACTAACAGAAATATGATAACAGAACACTCCCCGTCTGGCGGGATTAAACCGCCACTACCAAACAGTCCATAGAAGTTATTATGGCTTCATCTCAGGAGCTAGGAGCAAGACTGTCTCATTAACAGGCCGCAAAAATAGTTTAGTCCCCTCTTTCCTGGAAACCTTGATCTCCACCTTGCGTACTCTGCAGTCTTTGCTGGGGAAGACTTGAGTAATCAGTCCCAAAGGCCATTCATTTCTTTTTAGTTGGTTGTCTTTGAGAAGCACGATGCTTCCAGGCTGAAGATCGGGCTGAGGAACCTGCCACTTCCTACGTGGTTGAAGTGTAGAAAGATATTGTTTTTTCCACCTGTCCCAGAAGGTTTGAGCTAGATGCTGGACTTGGCGCCACTGTTGTTTGTGGAGGTCTTTGACCCAGTCACCAACTGGGGCAGAGGACAGACTCACTTTCTGAGTGAGTAGGGTTGCTGGTGTCAATATGAATGAGTCGTCTGGATCAGTTGACACTGGTACGAGAGGTCTGGCATTGATGATAGCGACCACCTCTGCCATCAGTGTGGAGAGTGCTTCATGAGTTAGCTTTGATATCCCAAGCTGCAGGAACATTGAGTCCAAGATTTTCCTTGCAACTCCAATCATCCTTTCCCATGAACCACCCATGTGAGAGGCATGGGGAGCATTGAATATCCACTTGCAGCCTTGGTCCAACAAAAACTTCTCGACAGAGATGTTCTCAATATTGGAAGGAATCTTGAGCTCCTTGCATGCACTGACGAAGTTGGTTCCTCGATCAGAGCGTATGAGTTTCACTGGGCCCCTGATGGCAAGAAAACGCCTGAGGGCGTTAATGAAGCTCGACATATCTAGAGACTCGATGAGTTCTATGTGGACAGCTCTTACGCTCATACAGGTGAATAACACTGCCCATCGTTTGCTCTGAGCAAAACCTCCCCTAGTCCGGCGTGAGGACACAGTCCATGGGCCAAAAACATCCAGGCCAACGTTGGTGAATGGAGGTTCGGTTGAAAGGCGGTCTGCTGGAAGATCAGCCATCTTTTGTGTCTGAGGTGTGCCTCGAAGTTTGCGGCATGTGACGCAGCTGTAAATAACACTGCTCACTCGCCTTTTGCCACCGACAATCCAGAAGCCAGCAGCTCGCAAGGCACCTTCGGTGAATAGTCGTCCCTGATGTTGCGTTTTCTGGTGGTAATACCTGACCAGAAGGGTTGCTATATGGTGCTTGCCAGGGAGGATGATGGGGGTTTTCTCCTCTGACTGGAGTTCTGCTTCTCTGATACGACCCCCGACTCTTAAGAGGCCATCAGCATCCATGAAGGGATCTAGGGCTTTGAGAGGACTGTCCTTGAGGAGATTTTCTCCCTTTCTTAAACAGGCATACTCTTCAGCGTATGTCTCCTCTTGCACAGCACGGATGATGGTTCCTTTGGCCCTTAAGAGTTCCTCGACTGAAATTGCTGTGTGGCAGTGATGCCAGCCTTTACAACCACTGACTTCATTTGCAGGATTCTTCTGGAAGAGACGAGCAATATGAGTGAGGCGAGCAATGGCATGCGTCAATGACTTCCAGCTAGAAAACTTGGAGAAGCGCTGAGACCCTAGTTGTTTGCTCGACATGGTCGTTTTCATTGTGGAGACCTGAGGGCGGATCTCTGCATCCAAAGAGGGGTTCACCAGCTCGAAGCTGCATTCCTCATGATGGGTTTGCTGAGGGTGTTTCAGGAATGCTGGTCCGCAAAGCCAGCTAGTGCCTGAGAGATGAGCAGCAGTGACAGACCTTGTGGCAATGTCTGCAGGATTTACCTCTGTCGGCACATAGTGCCATTGTTCGGGACGAGAGAAGCTCCTTATCCGTAGGACTCGATTACTGACATAGACGTAGAAACGTCTAACCTCATTGCTGATGTAGCCTAATACTACTTTGCTGTCACTGTAAAAGACAGTGTCATCCAACCTCATGTCGATTTCAGAAGAAATGAGTTCAGCAAGCTCCACTGCCAACACCGCAGCACAAAGCTCAAGCCTTGGGACTGTATGCTCAGGGAGGGGAGTGAGCTTAGCCTTGCCCATGACAAACCCTACATGGATGGCTCCGCTGCTGTCTGTCAGTTTGAGGTAGGCAACGGCCGCAATTGCCTTTGTAGATGCGTCGCAAAAGACAATTAGCTCTCTACGTGACACCTCTGTGGGAGAGATGTCTGTGTAGGGTCTTGGAATCTGGAGACTCGCTAGATCTTTCAATGAGGATCGCCATTTGATCCACATTTCTTCCTTCTCTTGAGGGAGGGGTGAATCCCAATCACCATTGTCCTGTGTAAGCTCTCGCAGGATTGCTTTTCCTTGTATGGTCACTGGGGAGACGAATCCGAGGGGATCATAGATGCTGTTCACAGTCGATAGGATGCCTCGACGAGTGAAAGGCTTGTCCTCATCAGAAATTTTAAAGGTAAAGGCATCTGACATAAGGTCCCAGTTGAGACCCAGACTACGCTGCATGGGAAGTGCGTCAGAGCCGAAGTCCAGGTCTTTGAATTCATTAGCATGGTCCTGGGATGGGAAGGCTTCCATGACTTCTCTTTTGTTTGAGGCGATTTTGTGTAGACGCAAGTTGGAGTCTGACAGCACGTCTTGCGTCCTCTTGAGCAGGTCCACCGCGGCTTCAACTGTAGGGAGAGACTTCAAGCCGTCGTCCACGTAGAAGTCGCGGTTTACGAACTGTTTGACATCGGGATCTGCATCACGTACAGACTGCCTTAGACAGTATATGGCTACTGCCGGGGAGGGACAATTCCCAAAAACATGAACCCTCATGCGGTATTCCACAATGTCTTTAAGTGGGTTGTTGTCCCTAAACCACAAAAACCTCAGGAAATTGCGGTCTTCTTCTCTCACGAGGAAGCAGTGGTACATCTGCTGGATGTCTGCTGTTATAGCCACAGCTTGCTTGCGGAATCTGATCAAAACCCCAAGGAGGGTATTGTTAAGGTCGGGTCCGGTTAACAGAACGTTGTTAAGTGACACTCCGTTGTGCTGGGCGCTGGAGTCGAACACTACACGGATGTTCCCTGGTTTTCTTGGATGATATACGCCGAAGGATGGCAAATACCATCGTTCTTCGTCTCTCTTAAGTGGAGGTGCCACTTCGGCATGATTGTTCTGGAACACCTTCTCCATGAAAGTGAAAAAGTGCTCCTTCATCACTGGCTTCCTCTCTAGACTGCGTCTCAGAGATGACAGTCGATTCAAGGCCTGGACTTTGTTGTCTGGGAGACGAGGCCTTGGAGTTTTGAACGGCAATGGAGCTATCCAGCTGTTGCTCTCGTCCTTCTTTAAACTTAGTTCCATTATTTTCAGGAATGAGATATCGTCGATGGATGGAGCCACTTTGTTGTCATCCTTGGTCTGCTGAAACACTGTGCAGCCTAAGTCCTCGACCTTTTCACAACAATTTTGCTTCTCTGTAGAGTATGCTCTTGGCTGATCAGGACATTGGAAATTGGTGTAATTCTCCTTCACACGGAAGACGTTTGGGCATGGCTCAAAGATGGAGGGGCGCTTTTGTTCTGTAGCGCTAGTGTAGAATGTATTCACTGTGATAGGCTTGTGAACACCTCCCAAGCACACATTTCCAACTATCACCCATCCCAGATCAAGTTTCTGGGCATAGGGAGCATCACGTGGGCCATTGATCTGCTTGCGCACCTTGTGGATGGAAATGATGTCTCGCCCGAGGAGAAGCATGATGGGAGCACTCGGATCGAGCTCTGGGATAAGGTGAGCCACTGGTTGGAGGTGGCGATGGTTGGATGCAGCACAGGGCGTAGGAATTTCCATTCTGTTGTTGGGGATGTCGTTGCATTCCAAGACACTTGGTAAGGGGAGACTAACTTTTCCATCCATCGATTCAATTTGGAATCCTGAAGCTCTTCTCCCTGTACTCTCCATCACTCCAGAGCAGGTCCGGAGAGAATATGAAGAGGTGGGACCCTGAACATTGAAGGCATCGAAGAACTTGGAACGAGCTAGAGATTTATTACTATGCTCGTCGATGATTGCATAGACCTTCATAGCTCTATGGCGCTGGCCTAAAGGGTGGATGTTAACGAGGCAAATCTTGGAGCACGATTTGTTACTCTGATCACCACCGCAGACCTTGGTGCAGCTAGTAGAGACTTCTGAAGATGGATTAGAGTCTTGCTCCCCGCCGTTATCCGTAGAGGGGAGCGGCTCTCGGGTCCATGGTGCTGGTCCAGGATGGAGGGCAGAGATATGTCTCTCACTCTTACACTCGAAGCATGTTGTCGTGTCTTTGCAGTCCTTAGCCATGTGTCGTGTGGATGTGCAACATTTAAAGCAAATCCCATTTTCCTTCAGGAATGCTTTACGTTCCTCTAAGGGCTTTTCGCGGAAAGCCCGGCACTTCCGGAGTGGATGAGGCTTTTTATGGATTGGGCACTGTCTCTCGGAATCGTTAGCTCTAACATCACGTCCGTGAGAGGCAAGAAGAGCTGGAGGAAGCACATCTGTCTTGTGCACCGAGATTTCCCTTTGTCTACTTGGTTTCCATGTAGTCTTGTCTCCTTTTGAAGGGGCATCCGCTTGGCCAGTGAACTTGAAGCTTGGATCGTTTCGTGTTATAGCTTGTTGCTTGACGAAGTTGACGAAAAATCTAAAGGGAGGGAATGAGACTTGGTACTGCAGTTTGTAGTTAGATCCTAGACAAAGCCACTTCTCCTGTAGGTTGAAAGGCAACTTTTGGACTAAAGGGTTTATTCCCCGTGCCGTGTCTAGGTACTGAAGGGCTGGGAGATCTCCATCTTCCTTTGCAGCTTCCAGTTCCATAAGGAGATCGCTTAACTCGTGAAGTTTCAAATAATCCCTGTTGGAGATTTTTGGAAAGCTATTGATACGTTGGAAAAGAGCATCTTCAATCACTTCAGGAGCCCCATAAAACGTATCCAGTCTATCCCATATCATTTGGAGTCCTCTATCTGGGAAATTAACGTGGACGGCTCTGATCCTTTTAGCGTGTTCAGCTGAATCTTTCCCCAGCCACTTGACCAACAAGTCCATTTCCTCACTGCACGTCAAATCTAGACCTTTGACCGTATTGCTGAAGGACCGCTTCCACGCTTTGTAGCTGTATGGTTGGTCGTTGAATTGGATCAAGCCTGTCGTGACTAGCTCCCGTCGAGCCAAATATCTGACAAAGTCAGTCATGTTTGCTTGGTCTTGGTGGGCATGTTGAGGTGTGTAGCTGGGCATGGAGGAAAGAGGAGGACCGTAGTTTGCTCCCTGTGTGTGACCATCATTTTGCGTACTACTTGAGTAGTGACGATTATCTGGAGTCAACTGCAGCTGCTGAGCTGTTACTGTTTGGTTTGGTGTTGCAGAGGAAAGGTCAGCGTCGGCTTGACTACGCTCTGTTTTGAAGTGTGAGGTACGGATAGGGTGCGGTGATGCTGGCTCTGCCTGTAGCTGTCTATTCTCATCTTGAGATGGCTGATGCAGTGCTGGTGCGAACTGTACTTTGTTTTCCTCTTCGGCATGTTTAGCGACATATTCTTTGGTACGCTCCATAGGGTCAAGAGGGGTAGCAGATATGCAGTCTGAGTAAACCTTGGAGCTACTTCCATCACTATCGTCGACAGCTGCCTCTAAGACTTCTGCTTCGGCCACAGCTGCGGCTGTTTCTTGCTCTAACGATAACATGTCCATAGTTGCTTCTAGTTGTGCTTTTTCTACTTTTAAGGCCATTTCTTTCTTTGCATAAGGTAGCCTTGCCTTGGCTGCCTCTGCTTTCGCACGAGCCATGGCGGCGGCAGCCCCTGTGGAAGAAGCCTTCGACCTTTTTGAAGAACGTGAGGCGTGGGATCTGGTCCGTAATGAGCCTTCTTTAGATTCCATTTTCTGTTTCCAGCATAAACTGCGTTATCTTCTGCGCTGAAGCCGTCGTTTTACTGTGCCGCCCTCGATATATGTTCAGAATATAACTTGGCAGTAAGATAAACACCTTCCGTTCATCAAAACTCTGAAGACAGTGATGAGTTTGTCCACAGGTTTATTGACTTTAAAAGGGTAAAACTGAAACAGAAAGAATTATATTTTAAAAATATACTTCTTGTACAGTACATATTTTTAAATGCTTTTTAACATACTGTAAATATGCTTTTATCAGAAATCAAATTGCTTCCTTTTTAACTCACTCATGAATTATCTATTTATTGCTTATTTATTCATTTTATCTATCAATAAAGAAAACCGCTTGAGTTTAAATGTGTGGTCACTCATACCATTTCACACTGTAACTGAAATTCAATGATTAACTAACCATATTACGTACAAAATATGCATGGAGATTATAACGTCCTTAAATTTCCCAAAACAACTTTTAACCAACAAATATCGCACTATAATTGAACATAAAGACATAAGATACCATTACATACCGACGATGCTTCGTATGGCATGAGATGTAAGCAGATGTCTGCAGATAGAAACATGCAGCCGGAGTAACTTTTTGCTGCCATGTGCTTTCACTTCCTGGTTGATGTGTGACATCACTACCTACGCCCCGTCTCCTGTCTCTTAAAGGGGCCATAACTTAACTGATAAAACAATGAATTTGCTCACAAAAAACTAACAGAAATATGATAACAGAACAGTAATTATGAGCAGTTTCTCCAGCGAAAGAGAGTCTGTTTGTTTGTTTGTTTGTTTGTTTGTTTGTTTCTTTCGACGAAAGGAAGGCCTTTTTGCCCCCCCCAGGAGCTGTATGTAAGAGCAATAATAAAACGAATCATAAAATGACCCCGATATGTCAACAGACATTTAAAAATCATGTTAATTTCAAATACTTATGTCACTGACAACAGCACTCAGGCCAGGATATTCCAGTTTAAAAAGAGGAGTTGCAGCCTTCAACTGATGTTTATGTTGTCATTTTTTGTTTTGGCCTGAAGCTCCACCCTCCACCTATCTCCCAATCACCAAGTCAGTATTGTTTCTGAAGCTCCACCCTCCACCTATCTCCCAATCACCAAGTCAGTATTGTTTCGGCATCCGGGTTGCCAGCTCGGCTCTAATTATCGCAGCCATGGCAGCCTACGTTCCTGCTGCATTCTGCAGCCTACCTGGCAACCTCTGGTCTGGGGGAGGAGGGGGAGGGTACACGCCGCTCAACAATATTTTGAAAGTGACTGCAGTACCAGTTTTGGCCATTTCTTACAGACAGCTCCTTTAAAGAAAAGTCTCTTGGCGCCATGGCCGAAACCGAACAGGAAGTCGGCCATTTTTAACATTTTTAATTAATCGCGTAATTTTGGCGCAATTTATGCCATTCCTTCGGCAGTTAATACGGCCCGAACCGTAACGTGCACCCAGGTGTGTTATACATCACAATGTATAACACACCTGGAATGGAGATTTCGTCTCCATTCTGCGACAACGCAAATTACTTTTCTCTTTCAAAAGCGTTACCGTAATGACGCTAGACGCCAAAAAGAGCGCCCCCCCTTCATCTGATTGGTCCATATTTGATAGTTCCCCAAAAGTCACTAAATTTTGCATGCAACCCAGGCCTGGTGATAAATTTGCTTTTTCATGGTTTGCATTAACGGGCGTGGCCTAACGACTCAACAGCGCCCCTTACAATACTTTTTTCTGCCATAACTTTTGAACGGGTTGTGATAAAGACATGTGGGTAGTGTCATCGGACTCGGTATAGAGTCCTTGACCATAATTAGTGAAAATTATCCCCGCCCCTTCTTCTGATTGGTTGTCCCTATTTTCTGCTATAACTTTTGAATAGTTTGACATAGAAAGTCGTGGGTGGTGTCTTTTCTGATATGCTTATGGGGCCATGAGTGTGAGGGCCCTTTTGTCGCTGCTTGCAGCTTTAATTTCATGTTTCTCCTTCATAGATCAGTTTTCACAAATCCAGGTCCTCAGGACTCCAATTCCCTTCAGGTTTTAGATGTTTATCTGTCAAATCTGTGTACTTCAGTAATGTCAAATAGTTTTTGTCCATTTTTCTTTTCATCATCTATACATTTTTTTCAACAGAATGTCTGTTTGACCTGTTCTTGTTAATTTATTTTATGTTTTACCAGCACTTCCACCATCAAGTCTCTCTACCACCTGCTCCTGAACCACCACAAATTTTATCACATTTTAACCTACACAGGATGAAACAAGTTTTGATATTTTACTGAGTTGTTTTCATGTTATTCTTCTAACCAGATATGACTTTGGACAAAAACCAACTGCAGAGGGAATACAACCAACTGAACAGCACTTATAATCAGCTCAAAAATGAACTTGGTGGTAAGAAAGATTTATTACCAAACAATATTGAACTTCAGCATTAGCCCCCATAACTTCTTACTTCTATTAGTGTGATTTAATTAGAAATAAATAAGATGGAAAGCTAGAGCTAAAATGTTTTTACAAATAACCTTGGGCCTCATTTATAAAGATTGCTTGCGCACAAAACAGGGTTTGAAAGATGCGCAAGCCACCTTCTACACAAAGGTTGGGATTTAAAAAGAAAAAACTAACCGAAAAATGTGAGTATCCTTACGCCAACCCTGACTCTCCCGTAGGAACATACTTAAGATATGGGGAACTGGTGACGCAGGCAGTGAGGTGGTGAAATGAAGCCAGATTCATGTCATACTTTTAATGTAATCACATATCAGACTTATAATACAATAGCGCTGATCGTGTCCCTCTGTGTTTGAAGTTTAGCGTCAGTCAGGACGCTCAGCTGCTGCTGGAGCTGCAGCCGCGGTGAGTGGGCTCGCCACCCGTCCCTTGAAATACGGAATTGTTACGTAATTGGGAATTAAAATTTGTTCCGTATTTCACAATTGTCCCATTCACGTCTGTCACACACGCACACACTAGTTAAGCCTAATTATGCCTAAATTATGGTTCCACGTTAAATTGACGCAGAGCCTATGCCGTAGGGTTACGGCATAGGTTACGCGGCGACGCTCACTGTACGGTGCGCGTGGCCGCGTAACCTTCGCCGTATGCTCTGCGTCGATTTAACGCGGAACCATAAATCAGCCTTGAGCAGCACTGAGTGTCTTGATGATTTGGAATTATAGGCTGAGGCTACTGTTAGTTCTTAAACTGTAAAAAGTGGGGGGGACAAAAACATGAGTTTGAAAAGTGGGGGGGACATGTCCCCCCTGTCCCCAGTGGAAATTGCACCCTTGCGCCTCACTGCGTTTTATTTTCACTCGCTTTATTTTATACTATTTATATACTATTTATACCTTTACTGTGACCACCAAATAATGTGGTTTTCCTGCCTCCACCTCATCCACAACATCTCGATCTCAGTCTCCGTGAAATTTAGTGGCACGGTGGCTCGACACGTCTCATTCATCCTGACGCCCAAACAGGCTGCAGGAAAGCCACTGCGCATGCTCAGCAGACTCATTCATACGCAAATACTACTTTGCATTGCCCATTTATGGTATGAAGTGGGCGTGTAGAGGGCGGGATATGAGGCGAATTCAGCTGCGCAACCTTCCAGCTGGACTGTGATTTATAAAGCGAACATTGCGTGCAAGTGCACACGGTTTTATAAATCCGGATTTTTTTGCGCCCCCCATTTTCGGCTTTTGGGTTTATGTGCACTTTTAGTATGGATCCTACACACTCTTTTATAAATGAGGCCCCTGAAAGGTAAGAGTGACACCTGAAGGAGATTTCTGAATATTGAAAGAACACTCAAAAATGTGATGCTTAGTAACATGAAATCTTTCTAAAACACTTTTCAGAAGTGTTTTCTGAAGGATGGAGAAGATTTGGATCCAGTTTTTACAAAAAATTCACAGAGAGTAAAACCTGGTATGAGAGCAGGAGGGAATGTGAGGAAAGAGGAGCTGATCTGGTGATCATTAACAGCAAAGAGGAGCAGGTGGGTGTTTGATATCAGTTATCTGATGTTACTGCAGTTTTCTGTTACTTGTGTTCTCTACCTGCTGTCAGTCTGTGCTGCTTCTGTCTCCATCCTGATGGATTTCAGTTAGAAATGTCTTTTTAAATAATTTAGATTGTTTTCAAACACAATCATCAGGATACTGAGACAGATATGCAGATTCATGATGGCAGAAACTACTTTTGTCTCGTCATTTAGGATTTTGTGGGACAACTGGACACAAATAAAAACTCCTGGATTGGTCTGAAATGGGAATGGTCGACATGGAAACAGGGACATGAGTGGAAATGGGTGGACGGATCACCACTGACAACGTAAGACACTGTTTATTTTACAATTTCATCAAAGTCATTGTTTCAAATTGTTAACAGGTAAAACAACAGAACATGGTAAAAACGGCATCATCATTAATTCTGTAACACATTTATTTGAATGAACAGCTGTGTGAACTCTTCATCTGCACTCCGTGATGAATTTATTTAATAAAAACTCAACAAGAAGTCTGATGAAAGAGACTTCAAACCTTTGTTCTAAACAGTTTTTAAATAGTGTATTTAGTTTGTGTTCTGTATTTTTGACCCGTCAGAACATCATCAGAATGACAGAATTCAGGTATTTTCCTCTTTGGTGACTTTAAGAACATTAAACATGAAACATGTGAACGTGAAACATTATTACCTGGGATGAAATAAAAGAGCAGCTTCACCACAAAGTTTTCCTGCAGACTAACTGGTTCAAGCAACATCAACGGACAACCGTTTCAAGGTTTTGTCTGTGAAACTGCTGCACAAACTGGTAAAACAACAGCTCAACTATGACTCCTTTATCACCAATGAAACATGAAGATTTAGAGAGTGAAAACCTTGACAGTGTTTCTAGTGTCTGAGAGGATTCACAGTAGGACGTCTTCAGCAGAGCTGAGTGTGGTTGGAACAGAGACACTAATGAGCATGTGCAGGGAGGTGGAAAACCAGGAAGCAGATCAGCAGGAGAGAAGAGATTTGTGGAAGATGTGCAGACTGAGCTGCTTTCACTGGAATAAATGAATGGATACCATGTTGGAGGATTTAATGAAGACCTCATCCAACATCTGAAATCAGACCAAAAGTTCCCTGTAATCTTTAAACAGTGAACATTTGTGTAAAACAATTAAAGAAAGTGTCAGTTTTATCCGAAAATGAAAATAATCTATATTTTCATCTCGGTTGAACATGTTGTTTTAATACTTCACAGGTTCTGGGCTGCAGGATCGTCTCAACATCAATATAACCAACTTGAATATGCTGCAGTGTGTTGTAATAATGAAAAGGAATGGACATATTCATATTCCATTAACAAGAAAAACTGGATCTGTGAGAAGAAAATACAAGATTTTATTGTTGAAACTTAATTAACTTAGATAACATTTGGTCACTTTCATTTATTGTGTTTCGTGTGTTATTTATAAATGTGTTTATTCTGAACTTCATCATGTGTACAGGGTAGTGAAGCTGTCATCAGAACTACAGGAGAACTTGACAATGCTGAAGTAAAATATAATGATTGTAAATAAGTATAAATGCAGCTTTTCTTCACTTTGTTTAATTGTGTTGTTTTAATTTGATGTTTGAGGAATGAAGAGTTGTCAGTTAAAATAATTGTCTTTATTCTGCTAAATTTATATAAACATTTGTCCTCTTGCTTCATTTTCCCCAAAAACCATCAGAAATTATATAAACAAAATGCAAAGTTTATTTCAGGAACAGAGAAAAAAACATCAGTAAACAAGTGAACTTGACAACAGCCGTTGGATTACAGTTTTTCTCGATTGCTTTGACACATTTTGCACATCATGGGTCAACTTTATCTAATGCTCACACCTTCTTGCACAGCAAGAGTCCTCTCTGGCGAATCAGTTAACTATTTCTCATTGCTTTCACACAATTTTCTTTGACTTTTAATACACTTTTCAAAACAGTTAACACACTTTTCACAAAGAGACACAAAACATAACTGATTTACCATGGCAACACATTGCAGACACTTTGTAGCAGCCAATTGGAACTGCTCTCTCAATTCTAAAAATGATCAGCACTTGTGTGAACTCTCTTTGCAAAACAAAGCAAGTAGTCCTCAACCTATCAAAGAGGTCAATAGCTTGAAGTTGACCCCAAGCATGGATCGAGGAGGACGTGGACGAGGACAAGGAAGAGGAAGAGGAAGAGGAAGAAGAGGTCGTGGGAGAGCTAGACAGGCCCCTGCCAGGGGAGGTGGCCCTGGTGTTAGGAGTTCCAATGCATATAAAGTAATGTTGAGTAATATTTGGCTACTCATCTCTGCACAGCCTACCTGCAACACAGCAGTGCTGCTGCTTTTTTGTCCCGCTGCAGCAGGACTTGGAGTGCAGTCTCTGACGGCTCTGGTTGAACGGCCCCACAAACCATATCACGCTGTTTTATTTACCGGGATCACAAGAAAATCAGAACAATGATCTCCTCTCCATCCTGTTTATTTATATTTTATCTCCTGTTGCTGTTTATTTATCTTTACTCCACCAACTCGAAATATTAATCACTTTTCTATGTGAACAGCGCTAACGCAGCTCAAACAGCAGGTGTATCCGCCCCTTTAATCTGATTGGTTTAGAGTAAGTCATGTTTTATCCACTGCTCTGCGTCCCCCACGTGGGGTGCGCTCTTATGATTGGCTGGCCTGGAACAAAGGAAGATATCTGATTGGTTGCAGATCCTTCCGTATTAAAAAAAACGTATTTGTGGATCGAATCACGTCAGGAGAGTCTCAAAACTGACACACAAATCCAGCGCAACTCACAGACAAAAAAACATTTGTAAATCAGGTTATATTTGTGTGTGCATCAAAAATACATTTGTATGGGGCTTCCGGCTTAGCTGTACATGGGGTGAGACGTGATTAGCGGAGCTCCTGCAGAGTTAATTTTAATTCAACATTTATTGGCACTTTTTGCATCACTCCCACGGCTTTGGTTTTAACTAACTTATTTTCAACGCGGTTACTTCGACGACTTACCACGGAAATGCCTCCAAAGTCCATCAAAGCGGGGAATAACCCTCCAGCTAACCCGCGGCCTGCTGCTCATGCTGTCTCCTCGCCCCGCGGTGATTCTCCTCCTCCGGAGAGCACCTGCGCCGCGCAGGCTCCAGCCGCGGAGTTCAGCCGGCTTAAAACCGAACTCCTCTCCGCTCTTCGCAATGATGTTGCGGCTGTATTTAAGACAGAGCTTCAGGCAGCACTTAACGAGAATTTAACGTCCATTAAGTCCGAGCTGCTTTCCCTTAAAGCAGATCTTTCTGGCAGTATTTCCTCCATGAAGGCGGACGTTGCGGGTCTCGCGACCACGGTTGCTGGGATGGAGCTGTCGCTCTCAAGCTGCTCAGACGACATCGTTGCTCTCCAGAAAAAAGTTGATCACTTGTCGAAAGAATGTGTGAGGCTGGAGGACAGATGCGAGGATTTGGAGTCAAAGTCTCGTCGGCAGAACGTACGGATTATTGGCGTCCCGGAGGAGGATCCTGACTCTTCATCTGCAGCCGGTGTTTCCAGGCTCTTGGCGGAAGCCTTCTCCCTCGGCGCGGAGCCGGTGGTGGACAGAGCCCACCGCACCCTCATGCCGAGACCGAAGCCCGGGGAGCGGCCCCGCGCAATAGTGGCCAAGCTCCATTATTACACCGACTGCGCTGACATCCTGAGAAAGGCGAGAGAGCGGCAGCGGATAAAAGTCCGGGGTATGACCATCTCCGTGTTCCCGGACCACACCGCCAAGACAGCGCCGGCGCGCGCTGCCTTTAATGACGTGCGCCGTCAGCTGCGGGAGATTGAAGGAGTCCGGTATGGATTGCTGTATCCCGCCCGGCTGCGTGTAACCCATGATGGCCAGCAACGTGACTTCACGTCGCCAGATGAAGCCCTGGCATTCATCAGGAAAATAAAAAAAGTGACTACCAGCTAGTTTTCTGGGACGATTTATCCAGCTTGCTGTCCGTGCGGGACTCTGGCCCGGGGTGAGTGAGTGAGTCAATTCAGAAAATGGGACTTTATGTCGTAATTTTTATTTTTTATTTTTTATTTATTTATTTATTTTTTTTTCTCTCTTCTAACTATCAATGGGAAAAACACCGTTTAAAATTGAAGGCCTAATCATTTCTCTGGTATGATGCCTTGATAAGAAAATATGCACGCACCCCTGTCTTTGCTTAAATTGTGTGCATGTGTGTGCGTGTCTGTGTGGGTGTGCGAGTGCATATATGTATATATCATTGTTCTATAGGCCAAAGATCTCCTTAATTGAATTAACGTTTGTTATTACCCTGACAAGACAGCGATCGTCAGAATGGCTCAGATTGTTGGTTTCATATGCCTCATATTTTATTTTATTTTTTTTTTTAGGTTTTAACTCTGCAGGAGCTAATTTTGTTTTTGTTTTTAGCTTTATAGTCGAAAGCATCTCTTTTCGAGAATGGCTTCCTTTGAAGCCAGCACGGCTGTTTCCATCGTTTGGGGATGGGATCATCTAATGTGCGTTGGGTGGGTGGGCGGGGGTTATGGGATGTTGGCTTTCTGTCTCTGTAGGTATGTATATACTCCTGAGTTTTGTTTGTTTTGGTTTTCCCTTTTACCTCTTTTCCTTATATCTCCTCTGGTGGTGGGTGAGTCGGTCTTATTTTCTCTCAGAGAATGCCTATGAACGATCGTAATCTGCGCAAGCCTGATACTGGATCAAACATTACATTCACTAGCTGGAATGTTAAAGGTGTGAATAATCCAATTAAGCGATCAAAGATATTTTCACATTTGAAACGCTTGGACACTGACATAGCTTTCCTTCAGGAAACTCATTTGCGAAATAAAGATCATTTCAGACTCAAACGAGCTTGGGTGGGTGATATTTTTCATTCAAATTTTGATTCTAGGTCTAGAGGAGTAGCAATTTTGATCAACAAAAGAGTCAATTTCTCCGTCTCCAGGACAATATCCGATAAGAATGGTAGATATCTTATTGTTGCGGGCACTCTATACTGTAACCCTGTATTGTTGGTGAATATATATGCCCCTAATTTTGATGACCCCAATTTTACGGATAGGCTGTTTGGCAACCTCCCTTTCTTAAATACGCATATTACAATACTGGGCAGTGATCTGAATTGTGTTATTAATCCTTCTTTGGACCGTTCGAATCCTCGTACTTTGACTCAATCAATGACATAATCAAAACATCTGATGTATTAAAACTTATTTTATTTGCTGATGATACAAATATTTTCTGCTCAGGAAACGACTTGAATATACTGGAAAAAGCGATTAACAGAGAAATGACAAAACTAAATACATGGTTTAATATAAATAAATTATCACTAAATCTGGCAAAGACCAAATTCATGTTATTTGGGAGAAATAATGTAAAGAAAAGCATAAACTTGCAAGTTAATGGATACAATATAGAAAGAGTGAGGGAACATAAGGTTCTGGGTATATTAGTGGATGACCTCTTGACATGGCGACCACATGTAAAAATAATTCAAAATAAGATGGCAAGGAGTGTGTCTATTCTGTGGAAATTGCAGAAATCTCTCAATTTAAACTCGCTTAAGACCATATATTCGGCACTAATAGTCCCACATATGAGGTACTGTGTAGAAAATTGGGGTTTCACTTACAAGGGCATTACAGAACCAATATTTAAATTGCAAAAAAAAGCGCTTCGCATCATTCATTCTGTCCCAGCCAGGGCACATACGAACGAACTGTTCATAAAGACGAAATATCTAAAACTGAGAGAGATACTTCATTTTCAGATGCTACAAACAATTTACAAAGCAACACAGGCGGCATTACAAGTAAATGTTCAGAAATTGTTCACTCTTAGTCAAGGTCCTCACAGCATGCGCAGCTTCCTGCAGTTTCAACAGAAAAAGATAAGGACAACGATGGGAAGCCATAGTTTGTCAGTAGCTGGTGTGAAAATGTGGAATAGCCTAAACAATGAATTAAAGTTAGCAAGAAATGTAACTGTTTTCAAACATGGGTTAAAGAAACTGTTATTGAAGGATTATCAAACCTAGGTACAGGAAGGCAATGTCTGGCTATGTGTACAAAACAATGGCAATGTGGGAAATTCAGCACTGGAACACCTGGCATGGAAACAAAACATGGAAACAAAACAAAGTCACTATAAAATGTGTGTGTGTGACATTGAGCTCTATCACAGCACAGCAGATATCACGACCAAGCAGAACATAAAATCAAGAATGGAGATTCTGAACTGGTCAGTAAATGCTATTGACAAGATTTTTTCTACACGGCGTGCTGGGACAAGGGAACCGGCCTGTCCAGATGGGACATTCTTGGCGGGATACACCATGGACAGCTGGAATAAGTGGAAAGTGGTGTGTCTTGGGGTGCTGGATATAGAAGACGTGGAGGACGTCTATATATTCACGGGCATGACGGTGGGCCTAGTGATCCTAGGGCTTGGCGGGGTCTGGATGCTACAAAAGTTGAGAAAAGTGAGAGCTGATCAGGCAAAGCTGCTCTCTGGCCTCGCTGACATCCAGGAGAGACTGACCAGTGTATGGTCGGAGGTGTCCAAAGCTCGGGAGGAGATGAAGTCAGTACGAGCGGAGGGGGCAAAGGCGGCTAGAGAGCCAGAGGACGGCGACTAATCAAAATCTGCATTGACACACGCACCTCCATTGCAAAGTGGATTGCATGCAAAAAGAGGCTTGGACATAAAAATAACTGAACAGTGGACACAGTAGTAAATCACAGGAACGGTGATCAGGATGAGTGGACTGGACACGTGTACAAACATACATGCTATCTGGACTGTGAAGGATGAAATTAGACAAATTGCTATGTGGTAAACTATGTATCTTACTGAATTCTGTTGTTGATGTGATCATGAATCTTACATAGAACGGGGCGGGACTTTGATAAGCGTCAGCTTCTCCCGTACCCTTTTCGTCATGTGCTGAGTATGCAATGTATAATGTTCTGGAGATGAAATGTGTCTATATAAACATGCCGAAATAAACGAAAAAAAACAAAAAAAAAAAAAAAAAAAATCCTCTATGTCAAAATCTATTACCGATTTTACAGTCAAGAACGGGCTTGTTGATCCGTGGAGGTTCTCACATCCTGGAGATAAGGAATTCTCTTTTTTTTCACAAGTACATCAGTCATATTCACGTATTGACTATTTTTTTGTTGATGGCTCTCTTCTCCCCAAAGTTACTTCTGTCGTATACCACCCAATTGTGATTTCGGATCACGCCCCTCTAACTTTGAATATAACATGGTCTGAGCGCCCCCGTTTTTCTTCTCCCTGGAGGTTTAATCCATTGCTTTTATCCGACGATGCATTTAATGTTTCTATATCTGCTTCAATAGATGATTTCATTGCATTAAACAAAACAGATTCTATCAGTTTTTCGCTGGTATGGGAATCACTCAAAGCATATTTGCGAGGACAGATTATCTCTTATTCAGCATACGCCAGTAAAATCCGCAGGGCTAAATTACAGGAGCTCACATCTAAAATTCAGGACACAGACAGACTAAACTCAGTTAACCCAAGTCCGAGTTTACTGAAACAACGGCTTGATTTGCAGTCAAAATTCGATCTTATAGCGACAGCCGATTCTGAACGGCTCCTATTATGCGCTCATGCCAACTATTATGAACACGGCAATAAACCAAGCAGGTTATTGGCTCACCAATTAAAAAGGCAAGCAACGTCGAGACTGATTCCCAGCATTAGAGATTCTAATGGCACACTTACCACCGATCCAATCGCCATCAACACAATTTTTAAGTCATACTACTCCTCTCTCTATGAGTCAGAATCTCCACTTGACACAGCAGAAATGACCTCCTTTCTTGATAATATCACTGTCCCTACTATTAATTTGGATGTGGCTAATGGCCTCGATGCTCCTTTCAGCTTGCAAGAAATTGCTGCCGCCATTGAAGCTATGCAAAGCAACAAGGCCCCTGGTCCCGATGGGTTCGGAGCTGAGTTTTTCAAAAAATTCAAAGACAAATTAGCCCCCCTTTTACTTTCAATGTACAATGAGTCCCTTGATCATGGCTCATTGCCTCCCTCTTTAATGCAGGCGTCCATTGCCCTCCTTTTGAAGAAGGACAAGGACCCTGAATCATGCACTTCTTACAGGCCCTTGTCTTTACTGAATGTGGATGTCAAAATTTTAGCCAAAGCACTAGCAATTCGTCTTGATAAGATCCTTCCTAGCATCATATCTGAGGAGCAGAATGGTTTCATCAAGGGACGCCAGCTCTTTTATAATGTTCGTACACTTCTTAATGTGATTCTCTCTAAAGATTCTTCTCCACTCCCTGAAGTTGTTATCGCAATTGATGCTGAAAAAGCTTTTGATCATTCGAATTTAGCTATCTTTTTGCAACACTTCATAAATTCGGATTTGGACACAGGTTTATATCGTGGATTAGACTTCTTTACACTTCCCCTCAGGCCAGCATTCACACCAATGACAACTACTCCACTTATTTTACACTATCACGTGGCACTAGACAGGGCTGCCCTCTCTCCCCTTTGCTATTTGCTCTATCCGTCGAACCACTTTCAATTGCTTTAAGAACTCTTCCAATGTGGAACTCAAATTGTCACTTTATGCAGACGACCTCCTTTTATATGTATCTGACCCTTTAACCAGCATTGCACCAATATTATCTCTGTTGAAGAATTATGGATCCTTCTCCAGCTATAAGGTCAATCTTCACAAGTGTGAATGCTTCCCCATAAACTCCTCTGCTTTACAACTCAAACAATCTGATATCCCCTTTAAACTCAGCCCGTCGTGCTTTAGATACTTGGGGATTAATGTGACCCGCACTCTGCCCTCTATTTTCACCGCTAATTTTTCCTCACTGGTAACTCAAGTGAAGGCGGACTTACAGAGGTGGAACTCCCTACCATTGTCGCTGATAGGAAGAATTAACACAGTGAAAATGACTGTATTGCCTACATTTCTTTTTTTGTTCCAATGCACTCCTTTATTTCTACCAAAATCTTTTTTTAAATCACTTGACCAAATTGTTTCCAACTTTTTATGGGCCGGTAAGACACCCAGAGTGAGGTATTCGCTTCTCCAAAAATTTAAATTTAATGGGGGTCTAGCACTACCAAACTTTATGCTTTACTATTGGTCAGCGCATATTCACAAACTAATTTATTGGCTTCAGTCTCCTGAGTTATTATGGTGCAGATTGGAGGCTCAGTCACTCTCTTCATCCTCTGTAACGGCCCTACTCTCCTCCTCTTTACCATTGAATCCCTCTAAGTTTACAAATAGCCCTGTGGTACTTTCCTCCCTTAAGATTTGGTCACAGTTTAGGCGCCACTTTAAATTTGCTTCTCCATCCATCTATACACCTGTTACTAAGAATCATCTGTTCCCTCCATCACTAATAGACACCACTTTTATGATTTGGTACAACCGGGGCATTAAGCACTTCAGGGATCTATATAAGGATGGTATCTTTTCCACATTTTCAGATCTGAGGTCAAAGTTCAATTTACCTGCCTCCCATTTGTTTCGCTACTTCCAGCTTCGACACTGCGCCTCTGCTCTGTTTCCATGCTTCCCTTCCCTTCCTGCGAACCAACCGTGGGATGATCTTCTAACTATGAAACTCAGTCAAAAGTCTCTGATATCTAAGATATATGCACTGTGTATGACATTTGATGATCATTCTGTAGCTGTGGGATAAAGCTATCCGTAGCATACGATCTAGCACGCCTTGCGCTAGACTTGAACTTATTCAATTTAAGGTGCTGCATAGAGCCCACCTATCAAAATCCCGATTATCGGAAATATATCCGAATGTTGCAGACCTATGCGACAGATGCCAGGGTTCTCCCTGCAATTTAAGTCATATGTTTTTCTCCTGTCCTAGGTTACAGAAATTTTGGAGTGATTATTCTGTGATCATGTCTAAAGTCCTGGGTAAAAAAGTTGTTATGGCCCCTCTCTTAGCAATATTCGGACTCTCCATTGACTCCTCACATATCAGCCCCACACAGTCAGAAGTATTGGCTTTCACATCCCTTTTAGCAAGACGTCGTATCTTACTTTCATGGAAATCCCCCAAGTCCCCGTCTATTTCTATTTGGCTTAGTGATGTTATGTTTTTTCTTAAATTGGAGAAGGTGGGATACTCCGTAAAAGGCAACTCAGCTAAATTCGTTCACAAATGGCAATCCTTCATAGACCACTTTACCGCGTTGAAGACTCTACCCACCGACTGACCCCCCCCTCCCTTAATTTTCTTTTCATCTCCTTAATTTGTTTTTTTTATGTTTTATTTATTTCCAGTTAATGGGATATCAGTTATGGGCATCTGCATTTACCACTGCATTTGTTTTTTGTATGCACTTTTGCTCATTCATTACTTTCCTCCTTTGATCATTTCTTGCTCATCTGTTTATTTATTATTTAACGCTACAGAGACTCTGTTCCTTAGTTAGGTTTTGTGTGTTTAAAAAAAAAAAAAAAAAAGGAGACAATGTATAATGCGTGTGTTTGACTACATGTTTCCATGTTTTCATTGTATGTTGTTTCTTATAAAAAGATTTGTATATCTTGTCCTACGCACGTGTGAATTGTTCTGTGCACGTGTGAAACTGTGTGTGTATTTGCAAATCGGTCTGTGCATTTGTAAAACTTGTCCTGTGCACGTGTGAAACGGTGTGTGTATTTGCAAATCGGTCTGTGCATTTGTAAAACTTGTCCTGTGCATTTGTGAATTATGAGACTGTTCTAGCTCCATAATTTACATACTGTACTGTGTTTCACTGTATTTGCACTCTTGGCAACAGCCATTTCTGTACTTTTGTAAAGTGTTGCCATACAGTAATACAATGCATTACTGTAGTTTTACTAGAGTCATTTCCAATAGAGTACTGCAACTGACTTTCAAAATATACAGTAGAATTCTGATTACTTTACATTTACAGTATTTAAAGTCATTGGCACTATTTTGCTAAAAAAACTCAATATGAGTGGTTGCCAGGTTTGCTATTGTCAGCGTTTTTCACGCATTACTTGACCACTCCGCCTTTACTTAGTCAACGACCGCTAATATGCGTGAAAAACGGGAAAACAATCTGGCAACCTGGTTTCCTAACTTCCCTCAGCTTTTAAAGCGCTGGACAAAAAGCCGAACTATTGCAGTATTGTAGAAAAATACAACTTTTTGAGCTTCTGACTTTTTTTTGTTTTGTTTATGCCAAAGTTTGTTTACTTTATAAGATATTGCACGGTTTAGCTCCCCCACCCCTAAATCAAAATACTTTCTCAATTGCAGACACCAGAACAGTGGAGTGCCATCCCTTCAAATATTTGATGTTAATCTTAAAAAATGGTTGAAAGTCACATTACTTATGTTGTCATTAATCATTGTCTGATAATGTCTCTGAATGTTGGCTATAAACACTGTCCTACTGGTGTATTTATTATTATAATAAATATTAATAATATGATTAATATAAATTATTAATTAATTTCTAAATTATAATCTTAATTAATGAGGCAGCTGTGTCTGTGATGCGTGTGAGTTTGGTCAGATTTGGCTGCAGCCTCATATAGATATTTATTGTACCAACACATAAGTGATAACTATGGATTTTATGTAAAGTAGTGGACTGAAATCACCACAATGACCATAAATAACCTTGTTCATGAGTTTCACCTTCTCACATAGTCATAAAAGTATTTTTTGAAGAATACTTAGGAAACTTATGTTTCCCAAGAAAACATTTCATCAGAATTTGTCATCACTTATGACAAAGACACAACCGATTCAGACTATTGTCTCCAATTTTAGGGTTCATGCTCAAGAAGATCAACTTTCAAGGACAACAGATTTTATTTGAAATATGTCAAGACATCAGAGAGGTGTATGGATATAAAAACTATTCATCTGATCTAAAATGAACGTTGGATGAACTTACCTCCGTCATGGCTGAATGTAAATTATGATCTATTTTTTCCAATTAATTGTATTAAATATAATAAACTGCAGTATATGAGCTCAGGACTTCTTTCTTTAGCAGTTTTCCAGGTATGATACAATCTAAATGTCGTCACTTTATGGGTTTTTATATATTTATTGTACCAACACATAAGTGATAACTATGGATTTCATGTAAAGTACTGACGAGTTGACGAGATAAACTGTGTTACTTTCTTTATTTTCTAAGTCTTATTTTCTAAGTCTGATCAGGAACAAACTCGAGAGTCAATGATCCCTTGTGGAGAGCTTACTGACTTTTGCCTCAATAGAGCTGTGATAAGCTCAGACAGAAAACTGTGGGCATAACAGAATATATATTTAAAAAATGTCTGTCTTTAAAAAAAACCTTAAGCAACTGTCTTGATGTAAATGTATTTTTCAAACAAGCCAGTACAAATATGCATCATCATCATCATCATCATCATCATCATCAGAGTCTGCTGTAGTCAGTGGGAACATTTCCATAGAAGCACTTTGCATCAGCAGCACCACGCTCCAGTGATCTGGGAGAGTTTATAGTCCTGACACTTGAACTCTGGACGACTGACAGCTGTCCTTCATTACAACAGAACACACAGAAATCCTCCTCATCAAAAACATGACTCTGATCTGCATCCTCATCTGGACTCTCCTTTGCTGCTGCTTCACAGGTAAAGTCCAGAGAACCCAACTACTCTCCTCTATGAACATCTGTCCCTCTGAAATGAAGCTGACAAAACCATGAAGCTGTTTTCTGTTTGTGTCTCTGTATCCTCAGAGTCCAGAGGTCAGATCACATTGACTCAGCCTGGATCAGTGCCTTCTGCTCTGGGAGACTCCGTCCCCATCAGCTGTAAAACCAGTCAGGGTGTTGCCCATTCCAACTATTTAGCCTGGTACCAACAGAAAGATGGAGGAACTCCTAAACGTCTCATTTATTATGCTAGCAGGAGACAATCAGGAACACCAAGTCGTTTTACAGGCAGTGGATCAAACTCTGACTTCACTCTGACCATCAGTGGAGTTCAGGCTGAAGATGCAGCAGTTTATTACTGTCAGAGTCTTCACTGGATCAATAGTCAGGTTGTGTTCACACAGTGAAAAACAGTCGTACAAAAACCTCCCCCAATCAGACTGAACAGAAACTGAACTGACTGATACACTTCACTGAACACACACACACACACACACACACACACACACACACACACACACACACACACACACACACACACACACACACACACACACACACACACACACACACACACACACACACACACATTACATTAACAATGTTGAACTGGTGGCAAACTGGGGTGGAGGTCCGTCTTTTTATAAAGTGGGACGGGAGAGTGTGTTCCAACTACAGGGGGATCACACTTCTCAGCCTCCCCGGGAAAGTCTATGCCAGGGTACTGGAGAGGAGATTACGGCCGATAATTGAACCTCCGATTCAGGAGGAACAATGCGGTTTTCGTCCCGGTCGTGGAACACTGGACCAGCTCTACACCCTCCGCAGGGTGCTTGAGGGTTCATGGGAATTTGCCCAACCAGTCTACATGTGCTTTGTGGATCTGGAGAAGGCATTTGACCGTGTCCGGGGCCCTCTATTAAGGGCTGTCCAGTCCCTGTATAATCGGAGCAGGAGTCTGGTTCGCATTGCCGGCAGTAGGTCAGACTTTTTCCCAGTGCATGTTGGACTCCGGCAGGGCTGCCCTTTGTCACTGATCCTGTTCATAATTTTTATGGACAGGATTTCTAGGCGTAGCCAGGGGCCGGAAGGGATCCGATTCGGGAACCTCAGGATTTCATCTCTGCTTTTTGCGGATGACGTTGTCCTGTTGGCTTCATCGGACCAGGACCTTCAGCATGTGCTGGGGCGGTTTAAGGCAGAGTGCGACGCGACAGGGATGATAATCAGCATCTCCAAGATCGAGGCCATGGTTCTCCACCGGTAACGGTTGGCGTGGAGAAGTCCTGCCTCAGGTGGAGGAGTTCAAGTATCTCGGGGTCTTGTTCACGAGTGAGGGAACGATGGAGCATGAGATCGACAGACGGATCGGTGCAGCGTCCGCAGTTATGGGGTCAGTGTACCAAACCGTCGTGGTGAAGAAGGAGCTGAGTCGAAAAGCGAAGTTCTCGATTTACCGGTCAATTTACGCCCCTACCCTCACCGACCGTCATGAACTCTGGGTAGTGACCGAAAGGACACGATCGCGGATACAAGCGGCCGAGATGAGTTTCCTCATCGCTCCCTTAGAGATAGGGTGAGGAGTTTGGTCACCCAGGAGGAGCTTGGAGTCGAGCTGCTGCTCCTTCACATTGAGAGGAGTCAGCTGAGGAGGCTGGGGCATCTGTACCGGATCCTCCTGGACGCCTCCCTAGGGAGGTGTTCCAGGCATGTCCCTCCGGGAGGAGACCCCGGGGAAAGTCCCAGGACACGCTGGAGAGACTATGGGCCCGATTTACTAAGATCCTAAATAAAGAGTACTAAATTGTGTGTGCACTGAAAAAGTTTGCACGTGCTGTTGTTGTTTGTTTTGCGGGTGATCAACTAAGATTGCGTGCGCAATTGATAACAGGTGCAAACAGCAGTATTTAAATGAGGTGTCAAACTTTGCACCATGGAGAGTCTGGATGGAAAGCAGGATATAGTCGCAAGCGCAAAATGAAATTTGACGAGTTGGAGTTAGAGATATTAGTGGAAGAGGCAAATTGTTGTGCCGAATTCAGCACCCCTGCCGTGAAAAGCACCCCCTCGTAAATTCAATGATAAGTAGACGAAGATAAAAAACAACACACTGACACTTCAATATATTTATATATTCACACTCACACAAACACATACTTAGGAGTTTATATTATATATATTTACAAATATTATGGAAGACAACACAGTAAGCAGGCAATTAATTAATGACATCAATAACCATTTACCCGATTTTGTTATCTGTGACTGTGATTGTGGGAAAGTATGACTATTGTGGAATCCATGAGCGCATTTAAACATGAATCATTAACACAAAACTGGACACTAAACAGAACATGACACGGAATGAGAATATCATTTTTGTCAGACGAGGGGGTGCTTTTCACGGCAGGGGTGCTGAATACGGCACAACACCGGGGTATGACAACTGCAGAACAAGTATAGGCGCACAATAAGAAACACTTTTTTCTCCATGAAAACACGTGATTTATTTATTATCACAAATAAAAAAATGAATGTGCCTCCTGTGGCAACCTTTTGCTGAATAATACTCGATTTAACATTCAAATAAAATATTTCTCCTTTTGCATGTGGAGATTAGCACCTTCCTTTCGAACGTATTAAATACAGACGCAATCACAATCCCCGCAAAAACTTTCAGGCTTGGTAAATCTCATTGCGCGTGGTAAATGGACCAATTTGCATCTTCCCCTCCCAGTATTTAGCGATTTCTGGCGGGTACGCCCCATATTGATTATTCATCAGGGCAAAAGTACTAAATGAATTGCGTGTGCTATTTTGCGCATTTGAGAGGCGCAGTCCTCTTTGCACGCTGTTAGTAGATCAGCTGGCACTTTGGTTTGTGGGTGATGTCAAGTTTGCACACGTTTTTACACATGCAAAACTTTACTAAATCAGGCCCTATGTCTCTTGGCTGGCCTCGGAACGCCTCAGACTCCCCCCGGAATAGCTGGAGGAAGAGCTGGAGGAAGAACTGGATGAAGTGTCTGGGGTGAAGGAAGTCTGGGCATCTCTGTTGAGACTGCTGCCCCCAATATCCGGATAAGTGGCGGAAAATGGATGGATGGATCATAAACTGCAGTCAAGGTTTCTTCCCTTCTAAAGGGGAGTTTTTCCTTGCCACTGTTTGGCTTAAGGTTTTTCTCCCACTAGAGGAGTTTTTACCTGCCATTGTTTATGTAATAATTGCTCGGGCGTTCATGTTCTGGGTCTCTGGAAAGCGTCTAGAGACAACTTTTTCTGTATTAGACGCTATATAAATAAAATTGAATTGAATTGTATGAGCTAATTATTTCTTTCTTTAGCAGTTTTTCAGATATGATACAATCTAAATCTTATTACTTTATGGGTATTTATATATTTATTGTACCAACACATAAGCGATAACTATGGATTTCATGTAAAGTACTGGACTGAAATCACCACAATGACCATAAATAACCTTGTTAATGAGTTTATTGTTTAAAACCATCATCAATGCAACAAGAAGGAAAAAATAACTGTTGAAACATTTCAGGAGAAAAAGAAAGAAAGAGAGAGAGAAGTGTTAGACTAAAAGCAGGTTGAGAGTCCCAGGGAGTCAGGTCAGGACTGGGAGCACTGGTCTCTCCTCAGGGTCTCTGAGACTGGAGTCTGGCAGCCCTGGGTGGCCTCACAGGTCACAGAGAGCACCTTGGTCCACTGGTCTGCAGGGAGTCTCAGGGTGCTGCTCCAGCTGTAGTGGCCGTCCTCCTGCAGCACCCCGGGGCTCCTGCTCTCCTCCCAGCTGCTGCTGCTGCTGCTGCCGTCCACCTTCCAGGACAGACTCCAGTCTGAGGGGAAGCCCTTGTTGGCCAGACACATGAGTGTGGCCGTCCCCTGCTGCAGCTCCCCACTGGACAGGACTGTCAGGGAGGGGGGGACTCGGCCCACTGCAGAGGAGAAGAAATGATACAGTTAGGATGAAAAATCCACCTCAGTGTTTCACTTCCCTCTCTTATGTGCGTAACCGTGGTAACAGACAAGCATCACCGTTGAACCACAGCAACAGACAGGTTTCAGAACTAAAGATAAAACTGTGAGAACATTTCATTCTTTTGATATTTTCACGTTTTAATGTTTTCTTTTTAGTAAATTTCTAAAGATTTTCTTAAAATATCGACATACTTCTAAAAGCTCAATTTAAAAAACTACTTTGTGTACAAAATGTAAAAATGTGTCTTTCCTTTTATCAAATATCTTTCTACAGTGGCAGGAATAATTAAAACAAGAACATCTTTGCACTTTTAACATAGCAATATTCATTATATATATATAAAGCCTAATGTAGAATTAAAAATATTTTGATTTGATTCAATAGGGTTTGTCTTATCTTTTGAGCATCATCACTAACAACAGATTATACACAATCAACCCCAACATAAAGTCATGTGGAACCTTGTTGTTTTGAAAATGAAGGATGTTGTTCATTCAAAGTTCTTCTGTGTTCATTTCTAATCGTTGTCATCAAAACTCAGAGTTCACATTAGAAAAGTCCTACAAAGTTTTCAGTGACACCGACAACATGACTCACTATTTAAATGTGTGTCTGATAGCTAATTAACGTTAATAATTATTTAAATCGTCTTAAGAGCATTTCCCCCTTAAATATAAATACTATTAACCATTGAACTACATATCAAACTCATCAAATCAATGAAACTCAGAAATGTCATGTTCAGATTTAACACTGATGTTTAGAGAGAGTTAACATGACTAAGTTAAATTTAAATTTTGTCTTAGAAATATTTTTTCAAACTTGATAGAGAAAATAATACATATTTTTTCCTACAAACAAAATGATGAACTGAAGAAGTCTTTCAAGTGTCTGAAAATGTAAATGTCTCCTCTTCAAAAATTACTGCAAATTCATTCGAATACAACTGTATCATTGAATGATTTAGTAACATCTATTTTATAGAGTAAGATAGAAACAGAAAAAAAGACTTGAGGTCATTAAATGAATCAGAAATACTTACAGTTAACTTCCAGTCTGGTTCCTCCACCAAACGTGTACCACAGTGATACAAACTGATGAAACTGTCGTACAAAAACCTCTGACTGCAGAGAGACACGCTCTCTGACTCTGAAACAAACAAACTCTACAAAACATCTCATGCAACTCTGCATTTATAAGCTGATATAAAACCTTAAAATGTAGGTTCATCACATATTTATGCTTACTTTGATTTTACATTTTTAAACTTAAATCATCTTTTACTTTTGAAATAAATATTAGACTTTGGAATCTGGAGAAACAGTAGAACACTGTACATAAAAAAACAACCGAATTTTAGGGGAATAACTTCAATGTTCGTTAGTTTTAGCAACTCCCTATTATAATTTATAACAAACTAAGAATCAAATAGCAGTTGAATTTGATTCACTTGATTAACGTATGAAGTTCAAAACAGATGTCATAGAGAAAACGTTGACGAGATAAACTGTGTTACTTTCTTTATTTTCTAAGTCTTATTTTCTAAGTCCGATCAGAGTCAATGATCCATTGTGGAGAGTTTACTGACTTTTGCCTCAATAGAGCTGTGATAAGCTCTGACAGAAACCTGGGGCCTAACAGAACATATATTTAAAATATATCTGTCTTTAAGCAACTGTCTTGAAAATGTATTTTTCAAACAAGCCAGTACACACATGGATCTATTGATGAACATCATCATCATCAGAGTTATGAAGTCCCTCCTGGAGTCAGTGGGAACATTTCCATAGCAGCACTTTGCATCAGCAGCACCACGCTCCAGTGATCTGGGAGAGTTTATAGTCCTGACACTTGATCTCTGGATGACTGACAGCTGTCCTTCATGACAACAGAAGACCCAGAAATCCTCCTCATCAAAAACATGACTCTGATCTGCATCCTCATCTGGACTCTCCTCTGCTGCTGCTTCACAGGTAAAGTCCAGAAAATCCAACTCCTCTCCTCTATGAACACCTGTCCCTCTGAAATGAAGCTGACAAAACCATGAAGCTGTTTTCTGTTTGTGTCTCTGTTTCCTCAGAGTCCAGAGGTCAGGGCACAGTGACTCAGCCTGGATTAGTGCCTTCTGCTCTGGGAGGCTCCGTCCCCATCCGCTGTAAAACCAGCCAGAATGTTCGTGACTCCAACTATTTAGCCTGGTATCAACAGAGAGATGGAGGAACTCCTAAACTGCTCATTTATGCTGCTACCACCAGACAATCAGGAACACCAAGTCGTTTTACAGGCAGTGGATCACACTCTGACTTCACTCTGACCATCAGTGGAGTTCAGGCTGAAGATGCAGCAGTTTATTACTGTCAGAGTGAATTCTACATCAACAGTCAGGTTGTGTTCACACAGTGAAAAACAGTCATACAAAAACCTCCCTCATACAGACTGAACAGAAACTGAACTGACTGATACACTTCACTGAACACACATACACGCGTACCGCACTATCAGTGGACCTGTCATTGCACTACAACCAACAGTGGACCTCTGTTTCTGGTCATTAAAAAAAAAAAATAGGATAGAAAATTTTCTTTTAAGGCCTTTTACCATAATACTGCAAATGTGATTTTTTTTTTAAAGAAATTGCCAAAAGGGACTCCAATCTTTGATCGATGTCTACTTATCAAAGAGTGGACCTCCATATACTTCAGAGGAACTGTCTGTACTCATTCTGTCACCTAATGACTGTTTGTTTACTACAAAGACTTTATTTGATTCTTTCAAAAATTGATAATTTCACTTTAAAGTTATCAACATTTAAACATTTATCTGTGATACAAATATTACTAAAATAATCACGGCCACTTTAATTGAGAATAAATAAGGTTTTACCTGCAAATCAGAAGTAACCTGGTTGCATGCATAAATATCAGTGACTGCAGTATTAGCAACAAAACTGACTTCATGTAGGCTTTAATTATATAAAATATACTCTTTAAGTTATATTTTAACGATTGATTACACCTGTGCACTAATTTTAATTTTCTCTTAGGGGATTTCACATTCTTCTGTATTATTGTTGTTATTTTGTATTCGCTGTTAATCATTTAATTGGAGTCAAGAGACATTTCCCAATCTTAGAGAGGTTTTTAATCATGTGTCAACAACACTTTGTTGTGTCTTTTTGGACGTCTTCAGGAGATTTATTTTAAAGTAATTCCTGAATATAGCGAGGTCAGATAACATACTTGTTCTTTTTTCAATAAGTATAATTTGCTGTTGCTCTCCCCCATAGGCCATAGTGTGAATGGCTGGAGAGCCAAACTGTAGAGGGGCTATTAAACAGGCTACTTAGTGAAGAAACCAGTGTACATGATTTATTATGGTATTGTAAAAAAATATAAAATGCTCAGCTTTAGTGGATGTCTTCAGTTTTAAGTATTTTAAAATCTACAAGGGGAAAAAAATAGAAAAACAACCAGGATACAATTGTAAATAAAATGGTCAGCAGTACGATTCTTTCTTTTCAGTTTCAATAAATCACTAAGGACTGATGTGACATTACACTTTGACTAGATCTTTAAAAAAAATAAAATTGTTCAGTCCCAAAATACTCTGACCAGTTCTCACAAGCACTGGAGGTGCCTGATTAATTGTAGTAGTTTGTTGACTTACATTATAGAAAAAAGGTCCCCACTTGAACTGTATGAAACGACCTGAGTCCACTGTTCACCGGTACATAATGACACAAGTTCGCTCTTAGATAGTTTGAAGTGACAATCACACTCCAGCATGGATTAATTCAAAAAAGAAATAAGCAAAAGGGATAATTCTAAAGAGAATACACTAAATACAGTCTAATCTATAGTGTTATTCTTTTTAGTAAAGTGACACCGGCAATGTTGTCATTGCAGCTTTTTGAAATGTGGGGTGTATTGTGAAGACACAATGACAACCTATCATGATATATGTAAGTGTAGCCCTGTGGAAATTTGAGTAATTTGAGATTAAAAAGGCATTAATTCGGGGCGGCAGTAGCTCAGGTGGCAGAGCGGGTCGTCCAATGATCGGAAGGTCGGCGGTTCGAATCCCGCTCTGTCCCAGTTTGCTGTCGTAGTGTCCTTGGGCAAGACACCTTACCCACCTTGCCCCGTGTGAATGTGTATGAATGTGTATGAATGTTGGTGGTGGTCGGAGGGGCCGTTAGGCGCGATATGGCAGCCACGCTTCCGTCAGTCTGCCCCAGGGCAGCTGTGGCTACAAATGTAGCTTACCACCACCGGAGAGAATGTGTATGAATGAATAATGATCTCTGTAAAGCGCTCTGGGTGCCTTGAAGGGCGCTATATAAATCCAAGTCATTATTATTATTATTATTATTATTAATTAGTGTTAAAAAGTCATTTATTAGAGCATTTTCAAAATAAATAACCTTTGAGATTGGAAAGAAAGAAAAAAAAGGTTAATGATTATGTTATGTCAAATGTTTATTTGTGTTATAAAAAAAGTGCATTTAATATGTTTTTATGTCATTATTGTGAATGTCATTGGGGCATTTTGCTGATGTTGAAGGTACAGGAGTAAATGTATGTATTTTATTTTGAAAAGTCGGGTACGGATGTTGGTCGGGTTGAGAGAGAAGACGCGAAGAAGACGCAGGAGACACAGGGGAAGGCGCAGGGAGGACGGAGCAGAGAGACGCAGGAGAGACGACGCGAGAGCGGAGGAATGACGGTTGGCAGGAAAGCAGACAAAACGTGGACAACTTTGGCTAAAAGTCTGTTGAGTTTTCTGTCTGTTTCACCAGGGTCGAGCAGGAGTTCGACCAGGACTCTGAAAAGACGTGTGGTGATGGTCGTGTGCGGTCCAGTGGCAAACTGAACCCGAGAACGACCATGCAGCAAAGCTAGAGGCTAGTCCAGCCGCACGTGGTTTCCCGGGACTTTGTGGAGGGTGCGGCCAGCTACCTCAATGGCAACGTTGGGACTGTTAATTGAGAGTGCTCAATTTAATTTGCACGTGTTTTATTTTTGAGTTTATGGAGACCCTTTAAAGTGGGATATATTATATTTTGTGAACGAACTGTTTTTGTTGTATCTGTTTGAAGCCAAGTTTGAGTAAACAATTTATTTTTTGGTAAACTGGTTTGGTTATTGAATGTAACAGGTGGTATTTTTTAAGTTTATTACGAAAACCCAATTTTTTTGTTTGGAGGAAAAAAGAGCTCAGGTTAGCCACCTCTCGCTTATAGGTTTTCACCCTAGAGAGGCGCTACATAAGTTAAGCAAAAACAAAAACAAAACAAAAAATTCAGGACATAGATTATTATTGATACTGATGAAGCATTGTTACAGTTTGGCCCCCCTGCAGGGACACAACAACGCCTTGCAGATTCATATACCCCTTAAGACATAGACATGCAGGTTCCAGTCCCTGAAGACCCCTGCCGGGACATTGTCACGCAAGGTCCGGCGTCTTGCATCCCTGCCGAGACTTCCAGCCCCCACAGAGACAAAACCATATATGGACTTCCTGATCCCTCAGGGGTGGTCCCAATGCTTAAGGATCACACCTTTGACTGTCTCTCACTGACTTGTTATTCCTGCCGTTTGTTCTTGTATAAAAAGCTTGTTACAAAATCACTCGATGTCAGCCCACCGACCGAGACACTGCGTCTGTGTTGGTCTGCTGAACGCCGGCTAAATAAAATCTCTCACCACAAAGTGGACTTCTGAACTGGTTTGATAAATTCCTCAACAATTTGGTGCCGTTGACCCGGATAACAATAGACTTTCGATGGGAACTCCTTTTTCCAGACCAACGACACAACCAGCGACTTCTATCTAAATTAATCAGAGGTAAGGGGTCCATTTACAAAATCCCAAATTATTGTTGCTTGGCTGTTGTCGAAAGTCTGTGAACTGGAGTGCCAGATAAAGTTGACGTTATCCTGAAATGATAGGTAAGTCCGCTGTGTGGTTGTGAGGGTTATTTTTTATTATTTTGTGTTATTGGGAAAAGTTATTGTAGAGATGTTTAGGAATGCTGACAATTTCATAACACTTGAATTTGATTGTGTTGCGAGAATGCTTTGCTTATCCTGCCTTAGAATCTGACTCGCTCTTCTAAAAAGGTTTAATATCTCGGGTAACATTAAAGACAGAAATGGCCAGAGTGCCATGGTTGGTCTGAGTACCAAGAGTAGTCCAGTGAGGGACTTATAGCATATGCAGGACTTGGTGTCCGTAAGTGTTGGAACACTGATATATTTGTGAGAAATAGACATATACTGTATGTAGAGGAACTGTTTTTTATTTTATAAGTGGGAATGACACGCTCTCCCAAATGAGGTATATTTCATTTCTGCAAGAATCGACTCGCTCTTCTTTGCATCAACAGGAATGATTTGTATGCTCTGAAGTAGACTGATGATTTGTGGGTAAAAGCGAGTGTAATTGAAAGTTTTTTTGGAGGGATCTCATAGTAAGAAAATGGAAAGTTTTTGGGAAGTTTTTCAGTTCTTTAAATACATGTATGGTAATCACGGTACCGATAGTTTTATTTGTTAGTTTTGTTTGTTACTTAGTTAGTATTAAATATTGTTAAATTAACTAAAAGCACTTCAAACTCCCTCAGATCTTTGGAGGGAAAGTAGACGCCATAATGCAGAATCCCAAATAGCTTCGCTTACTGATCAAAATAAAAAAGCTGATGGCTCTACTAGAAGGATTTAAAAACACAACGCAGACAAAAATGAATTAGAGAACCAGTTAAATGATAAAATCAAAACCTTTATCCGGTGAAACTGATTAAAGAATCAAGTGACGATGACACTTCTGATGACGACTAGATTTTACAAAAAATCCAAGATCTGTTGCCTACAAAATTTGGAGCCAAATAATAGTAAGAGATTTTAAATAAATAAACAAAAATGGCTAGAGGAAACAGCTGTTAAACTAACTTTGCCATATGATTTGAAAAGTAAAGTACTTGATGCTTGAAGAATTATCTTTAATCCCATAGCTGTTGCCAAAATCACACCAGAGCAAGCTCAGACCTTTTTACAATATTTATTGCCTTAACAGTTCAAAGGGAAGTAGTTGATAATCCCAGGGAACTTTATGCTAAAATAGGGTTGACAGCAAAAGAGAATTGTGGTCTGTCACAAGATCAGATTGATAGATTTCCTCCAGGGTACATGCAAAATATATATTTGCTAATTGCCCTCAACAAAGGGGAGGGCTGGATAACGCAAAAAAAAAAAAAAAAAGAATCTGAAATGTATGAAAATACTAATGTTTTTTTCAAAAGTGTTTCCTACACAGGTTGAGCGCTGAGAGGAGGCGCAGAGGAGCCAGCCAATGATCATTCACACCAATCCACATGTCACACACGTCTCAAATAAAGAAAATGGGAACGGCTCCCATTGTGGTGAGCCAAATCAGAGCATCCCAATTTACATAATCTTATCCTGCCTATGGTAACTTCATAATTTAATTGCATGGAAATCTGTCTGTGAGCCAACTATAACGTCTCTGAATGCATGTAAAACTAATCTCTAACTAGAGGTGTCAAGTAACGAAGTACAAATACCTCATTACCTTACTTAAGTAGAAATTTTGGTTGTGTATGCTTCACTGGAGTAATTATTTTTCAGACGGTTTTTACTTTTACTCCTTACATTTTAAAAACAGCCTTACTCTATTTCATTTCGGCCTTTAAAAAAACTATCCAGTTAAATTGTGCCATCCGGATAGAGTGAATTTGGTTGTGGTTGGATGAGAAGTATAAACATAATTGGTTTGTAAGTGTCTGCTCTCTGAAACACATGTTAATGCTCAATAGTGCAAATATATGGTTCTTTAATATATTTGCATTTTACTAAGAGGCATTCATTTTCAATGGCTTTTAGCCTTAATGGTTTTTCCCCCCTTATATTACTTTTACTTTTATACTTTAAGTGTTTTTGAAACCAGTACTTTATACTTTTACTTGAGAAAAAAATTTTGAGTTGATACTTCAACTTCTACAGGAGTATTTTTGAACTCTAATATCTATACTTCTACCTGAGTAATGAATGTGAATACCTTTGACACCTCTGCCTTTAACACTCGTCCTGACCTTTCCTGTTTTCTTCACTGACGGCTCTGCTTATAAAAAATGGAATACCATACACAGGTTATACAATTTGTGATAATTCTTAATTGTTGAAAGCGCCGCCTTGCCCTCCTCCAGCTCCACCCAAGTAGATTAACTATATACACTGATCAAAAGGTAAAACTGTTACAATCTATACAGATTCCAGATATGCTTTTGGTTGTGTACACCATTTTATATATTGTGGGCGAACCGAGGATTTATCACATCCTCGGAGACACCCGTTAAATGTGGTAAATTGATTGGTGAACCGTTACAAGCCTGTCAACTACCTTCATCTATTGCTTTGTTAAATGTGAAGCCCACACCCAGTCCAACCCTGTTTTCACTAGGCAATGCTTCAGCTGACCATGCAGCAAAAGAAACTGCCAAATTTGGCTTACCTGTCTATGTAAAACCTTGCCCTTCTATACCCGCTAACGACCTGGTTTCTCCTAATGATGTAGCCCTCCTACAAGAGAATACTGAGGTGAAGAAAAACGGATTGTAGCATTCCCATGGTTGTAAAAATGTAAATAATTTGTGGGTCAGCAACGACGGCCGCGTTGTGAAACCCACATCCTTGTACCCGTGAATAGCATGTATGTCGCATAGCTGATCACAGTTAGCAATCACAGATGAGCAAAAGGGGGAATGTGTCAGATAGTGTTGAAAGACTGATAAGCTCCAAGATTTGCATCCTATAAAAATATTGCAAACATTATCAACACTTCCCCCCACCATGACTTTTTTGAAGCTCTGCAAATAGACATTATGCGAGGGATATGAAATTGTTCTTGTATGAAAATGTTCTTGTATGAAAATGTTCTTGTATGTGTAGAGAATTTTAAACTGGACTTAAAATAGACAATGTTGACACCCGTCAATACCCATTAGGAAGCACAAACTCACGCCTCATGAAAGGATTATGGGTAGACCTATGACCATACCAAGCAATTCAGTTCTGTATATATGAAGAAGATGGACTTCCATGCCATGGATGAATCCATGATATCATTCTGTTCTACTAACTTCTGCTGTTCAGTCAATCCACAGAAAAGTAAAAGCTGTCCAGTCTCTTCCTAGTGGCAAACCATGCCACAACCCGGAGACTGGGTTTGTGTCAGAGAAAACCTCGCTGGTCCAAGGCTCACCACGTCCTGCACCACCGACACTCGAGTGTGAGGGGCGCTAACCTGGTTCCACGCATCCCACTGCAAGAACACAACTCCTCGACCATGCAGCGGAAACCAGCCGATTCCTTCTTCTTCCTGCCCGGAAGTAGCTGAGCTCCAGCACCCGGGACCTCCGCAGAGGAGCAGGGGAGCAGGGGAGCAGGGGAGCAGGGGAGCAGAGGAGCAGAGGAGCAAAGGAGCAGCACAGGCCAAACTGTGACTCCACATGCTCTCCTTCTGAAGAACCGCTTGTTAAGCCTAAAACAAGCCAAAATCCACTGCCCGATTCCATTGAGGATTATAGCTACCTTGCTACAATGGTTAATCGCTGTTCCATACCTCTACCAAAGGATGTTTACTGGATTTGTGGTGTGAAGGCTTGTGAATATCTTCCAAACGGTTGGTCTGGAATATGTGGTCTGGGCCATGCGGTACCAGCCATGAGAATCGTTCACATTGTTAGAAGAGAATTGTTGTACATTTATACCCGCAATGCCACAGTCCAAGAAATAACGCATCACTTGAAAGATATTGCCAAAATGTTACATACACCTGTCATAAGTAGTTTGTTTGACTGGTTTAAAGAACAGTTAGGACACGTTGGTTACTTGATATTTGAATTTGCTTTGTTGGCTTGTTGTTATTTGGTTTCCGACCACATGTCTAAGGTTTACTTGCAAACATATGTATCACTCAAACTATTACTAAAATGATGTACTCCACTGTAAAAAAAAAAAAAAAAAAAATTGTGAATTGATGAAGCATTGTTACAGTAGGGTAGAGGCTATATTCATTAATATATTGATGAAAAGTATTATTTGTGAGCTTGTGTGTGTGTGTATGTGTGTGTGTATGTGTGTGTGTGCGTGCGTGCGTGCGTGCGTGCGTGCAGCTCCCTCTTCACCACGACGGTCCAGTACATCGACCGCATAACTGCGGACGCTGCACCGATCCGCCTGTCAATCTCACGCTCCATCGTTCCCTCATTCGTGAACAAGATCCCGAGATACTTGAAGTCCTCCGCCTGAGGCAGGACTTCTCCACCCACCCGGAGAAGGCATGCCACCCTTTCCCGGTGGAGAACCATGGCCTCGGTCTTGGAGGTGCTGATTCTCGTCCCTGCCGCGTCGCACTCGGCCTCAAACCGCCCCAGCACATGCTGAAGGTCCCGGTCCGATGAAGCCAACAGGACCACATCATCTGCAACAAGCAGAGAGGAAATCCTCAGGTTCCCAAACCGGATCCCCTCCGACCCTGGCTGCGCCTAGAAATCCTGTCCATAAAAATTATGAACGGGACCGGTGACAAAGGGCAGCCCTGCCGGAGTCCAACATGCACCGGGAACAAGTCTGACCTACTGCCGGCAATGCGAACCAAAGTCCTGCTCCGATCATACAGAGACCGGACAGCCCTTAATAGAGGGCCCCGGGCTCCATACTCACTGACCCCCCACAGAATGGCACGAGGGACACGGTCAAATGCCTTCTCCAGATCGTCAAAACACATGTAGACTGGTTGGGCAAATTCCCATGAACCCTTGAGCACCCTGCGGAGGGTATAGAGCTGGGGCCTCATCTATAAAGCTTGTGTGGTTCGATGATCAACACTTTTTCTTTAGGGCGCACGTGAAATTTCGATTGACTAATACACCAGAGACTGACTGTTATGAAAATATAATTTTATTATCTTAGTTTCAGTAAAATCAGTTTCTCTTTTTAAAATACGTTACCCGGAGGTCAATAAAAAATGGAGTCACACTTCGACAATATTTTTGGGGCAGGGATGGACGGATTTTCGCGCTTGACAGGGCTGAGGCCCACCAGCAAGGGGGGCAAGCCACCAAGGGATGAAGCCAGAGTCCGAACAATACCATGCGAACACACGTGTCACACTCACCCCTGCACTGGGGGGGGGGATGGCTGCCGCCCCGAGCCCACTACTCCACGCCGAAGAGGAAAAAAGAAAGTGTTCTGATTAAAATAAGGAAAGTTGGACTATATAACAATTGAGTTCATAAGGATAAAGTTTTAAAAAAAATAAAAATTAAAGAAATAGTCTCTTCTCCCCGTGTGTGTCTGCCTGTCATGCACGGGTACGTGCGCGCATGTTGTGTTTACTTTTAAGCTGGAATTATGGTTCTGCGTCACACCAACGTAGAGCCTACGCCGTAGGGTCCAGCGTAGGGTACGCAGCGACGCGTACCCTACGCCATAGGCTCTGCGTTGGTGTGACGCGGAACCATAAATCAGCCTAGAGCAGCTCTGAGGAGAGACAGGAGGGAGGAGGGGGAGCGGGTCCCGTCTTCGCATCGCCCGCCTTCGCACAGAGAGTCTGGATGATTTGCAATCACAGGCTGAGCCTACCGTTAGTTTTTAAACTGTGAAAAAGTGGGGGGGACAAATACATGATTTTGAAAAGTGCGGGGGCGGGAGGGGAGGGGGGTGCATGTCCCCCATGTCCCCAGTGGAAATTGCGTTGTGTCACTAACGGACAGCAACAGCATGCTGCCACTCACTCGCTTTATTTTATACTATTTAGCCTATATACTTTTTCTACTTTTACTGTGACCACCAAATAATGTAGTTTTACTGTCCTCCACCTCATCAACAACATCTCCATCTCAGTCTCCGTGAAAGTCAGTGTCACGGTGGCACCACACGTCTCATTCATCCTGACGCCAAACAGGCTGCAGGAAGCCACTGCGCATGCTCAGCAGGCTCATTCATATGCAAGAACAAACCATTTATGGTAAAAAGTGGGCGTGTAGAGGGCGGGATATGAGGCGGATTCAGCTGCGCAACCTTCCAGCTGGACTCTGATGTATAAAGCGAACATTGCGTGCAAGTGTGCGTGCACGCGGTTTTATAGATCCGGATTTTTTTTTGCGCCCGCCATTTTCGGCTTTTGTGTGTACGTGCACTTTTAGTATGAATCCTACGCACTCCATTTTAAATAAGGCCCCTGGTCCTTTGGTCTTTGTCATAAATGATGACAAATTCTGATTATTTACAAATATGTTTATTAATGTGCATTGTCCCTGCGATCTTAAACTGAATACATTTAAAATAAATTTAAATCAAGAGGTTTACTGATGAATTAAGTAGCTATCAATTTTGACAACATGATTTTTAACAATTATGATGCAGATTAACTCTTCAGGACATTTTTCTTTACATATCTGTTAATTTTTCGGGAATAGAAAATATTGGGAGTAGAGATCCATCCATCCATCCATCCATCCATCCATCCATCCATCCATCCATCCATCCATCCATCCATCCATCCATCCATCCATCCATCCATCCACCCATCCATCCATCCATCCATCCATCCATCCGCTCTCAGGGATCCATTTAAAGGAATATAGTTACTTACCTTCAACATTTCTTCTTTACACTGTTGAAACCTTATTGTACCCGACCGACAGGATAAAGAGGACACGGAGTTTTGTACAGAACCCTTTTATTAAAGCATACACCGCCACACACGTGCACAAGCACCTTCTCCCACAGCATCAGCCCCCGACGTGTTTCAGCTCCTTCCTTATCAAGGCTGGCAGGGTGGAGAGGTTGATGAGCCACATCTGTGACCCATCACCTGAGTGATTGCTGCTCCTCCACCCTGCCACACTTATGTTTATCTATTTCAACAGTAGGTTTAGTTTCGGGTATCTATTGTTTATTTAATATCATGTAATCTAAGTCAGAAGTCGAGTTAAGATGTGTGTGTGTGTGTGTGTGTGGTGTGTGTGTGTGTGTGTGTGTGTGTGTGTGTGTGTGTGTGTGTGTGTGTGTGTGTGTGTGTGGTGTGTGTGTGTGTGTGTGGTTGTGTGGTTGTGTGTGTGTGTGTGTGTTCAGTGAAGTGTATCAGTCAGTTCAGTTTCTGTTCAGTCAGACTGAGGGAGGTTTTTGTATGACTGTTTTTCACTGTGTGGACACGCCTTTGCTGTTGATGTAGTGAAAACTCTGACAGTAATAAACTGCTGCATCTTCAGTCTGAACTCCACTGATGGTCAGAGTGAAGTCAGAGTTTGATCCACTGCCTGTAAAACGACTTGGAGTTCCTGATTGTCTGTTGCTAGTATAATAAATGAGCAGTTTTGGAGTTCCTCCATCTCCATCTCTCTGTTGGTACCAGGCTAAATGGTAGGAGTCATAAACATCCTGACTGGTTTTACAGGTGATGGGGACGGAGCCTCCCAGAGCAGAAGTCACTGATCCAGGCTGAGTCACTGTGACCTGACCTCTGGACTCTGAGGAAAAAGAGACACAAACAGAAAAAACAGCTTCATGGTTTTGTCAACTTCATTTCAGAGGGACAGATGTTCATAGAGGAGAGGAGTTGGATTCTCTGGACTTTACCTGTGAAGCAGCAGCAGAGGAGAGTCCAGATGAGGACGCAGATCAGAGTCATGTTTTTGATGAGGAGGATTTCTGTGTCTTCTGTTGTCATGAAGGACAGCTGTCAGTCATCCAGAGTTCAAGTGTCAGGACTATAAACTCTCCCAGATCACTGGAGCGTGGTGCTGCTGATGCAAAGTGCTTCTATGGAAATGTTCCCACTGACTCCAGGAGGGACTTCATAACTCGGATGATGAAGATGATAATCATCAACATGGGCGTCAGTTTGATTTCAGAAGTGCTGGGGACATTTACCATAAACCTGAGTAAGGTTTGAAAAGTGCTGGGTACGAGCTAGGCCCATTACTTCCGAATTGAGGTTTCATGATAAATAATAGGCATTGCATTAGATGATGCGTATTGACGCGATATTGTCCCCATATTAAAAGCCATCTGCGCGGTCTTCAGTGTCGGAGCGTGGGTTTCAGCACAGAGGGGGCGGAGCATTCTCAATGGGCCCTTATGATAATTATTTTACTATTCAACAACGGACACCTCATCATACCCAGCAAACAACCCAAATGCTCACGTTTACTGAGCCAAGCAAGCCTAGGTGCCTCAGAAAGCCTCAAACCAGTTCACACACACACACACACACACACACACACACACACACACACACACGCAGCCTGACAGCCGTCAATCTGAGCGCATCGCTGTCCTTGGTGCTGGGGTGACAGTGACTCACAGAGTCTGAGCCGAACCATTTAATATAACTTAAAACATAAAATGTAATCTACAATTACACAATCTATTCAGATAGAATATAGACACAATTGTCTATAAGGCCATTAATGAGATCTATAAATAGAAAATAGACATGGCGGTCTAAACACAACAAAACGCATAGCCTATTAAAAATGTATCAACTGCACACAATATGCATTCAAATAGAAAATAGACTCGGCGGTCTATTACAGTTGACAACAACACAAGGTACATTAAGGTGGTCAAGGCAATAACAACATTCTGATCATTATTTATGTGCTCACCGATTGCTGTCTCTGCGCTTGTTGCCGCTGCCCCAATTCACAGACTCCGAACTCCAGAACATCATCCTCGGCTCGAACAATATATTCCAAGTAACGTGGAAAACAATGTAACGGTTCAGAACTTTGTACATGCTGTGTGGTCTTCTTAAAGTTTTACCCTCCTCTCCTTCATGGCGGCGAACTTGCCAACCACTTTCTCCTTATCGATGTCAATGTCCCGCTCAACACTCAGAAAAGTGAGGTTCTACAGCCTGGCCTCATCCATGCACGAACGTAAACAGGAATTTATGAGCTTCAGGCGGCTGAAACTTCTTTCTGCACTGCCGCTACAGTTAACACTAGCCTCCTCATCAGCCACCGGCGCCGCTGCAAAATATGAGGTGAGCGGCGGACAGGAAGCAACTAGCCTCTCCTTTCTCTCTTTTACCTTTCTTTTTAACGATCCAGACTGGTGCTTTTTATTTTTTTATTTTTCCTCTTTCAAAGTTCCCTCCAAAATGCCGCAGTCGCACATAGTCTACAACAAGACGAGTTAGTTCAAATGTAAAAAAACGAAACAAGTTAAGTTCCAGCCAATCAGGTTGGCTCACAGCCCTGATGCGTTCAGGACAGTTGTAAAGTAAGAATTAACCTACACTGGCCGCACAATGCACATTTTATCGTTATTATAACCTACAAATTTTACGATTATATATGAACGTATCACACAAAACGCGGCCCTCTCATTGGTGGGGACAAATCTGCTCCTCAGACAAAGTGGTGTGGATGCGTCCCCACCGTCCCCGGCGGAGATGACGCGCCTGATCATCAATATATCCATGTGTGTACTGGCTTGTTTGAAAAATACATTTTCAAGACGGTTGCTTAAGGTTTTCTTTTAAAGACAGATATTTTTTGTAAACATATGTTCTATTAGGCCCACAGATTTCTGTCAGAGCTTATCACAGCGCTATTGAGGCAGAAGTCAGTAAACTCTCCACAATGGATCATTGACTCTCGAGTTTGTTCCTGTAATTGGAGTTAGAAAATAAGACTTAAAAAATAAAGAAAGTAACACAGTTTATCTCGTCAACGTTTTCTCTATGACATGTTTTGAACTTCATACGTAAATCAAGTGAATCAAATTCAACTGCTATTTGATTCTTACTTTGTTATAAATTATAATAGGGAGTTGCTAAAACTAACAAACCTTAAGGTTATTCCCCTAAAATCTGGTTGTTGTTTTTTTATGTACAGTGTTCTACTGTTTCTCCTTTTTCCAAAGTCTAATATTTCTTTCAAAATAGTAAAAGATGATTTAAGTTTAAAAATGTAAAATCAAAGTAAGCATAAATATGTGATGAACCTACATTTTCAGGTTTTATATCAGCTTATGAATGCAGAGTGACATGACATGTTTTGTAGAGTTTGTTTGTTTCAGAGTCAGAGAGCGTGTCTCTCTGCAGTCAGAGGTTTTTGTACGACGGTTTCATCAGTTTGTATCACTGTGGTACACGTTCGGTGGAGGAACCAGACTGGAAGTTAACTGTATTTCTGATTCATTTAATGACCTCAAGTCTTTTTTTCTGTTTCTATCTTATTATATAAAAATATATTGTTTCTAAAACATTCAATGATACAGTTGTATTTGACAGGATTGCAGTAATTTTTGAAGAGGAGACATTTACATTTTCAGACACTTGAAAGACTTCTTCAGTTCATCAATTTGTTTGTAGGAATAAAAATGTATTATTTTCTCTATCAAGTTTGAAAAAATATTTCTAAGACAAAATTTAAATTTAACTTAGTCATGTTAACTCTCTCTAAACGTCAGTGTTAAATCTGAACATGACATTTCTGAGTTTCATTGATTTGATGAGTTTGATATGTAGTTCAGTGGTTAACAGTATTTATATTTAAGGGGGAAATGCTCTTAAGATGATTTAAATAATTATTAATGTTAATTAGCTATCAGACACACATTTAAATAGTGAGTCATGTTTGTCGGTGTCACTGAAAACTTTGTATGACTTTTAAAATATGAACTCTGAGTTTTGATGACAACGATTAGAAATGAACACAGAAGAACTTTGAATGAACAACATCCTTCATTTTCAAAACAACAAAGTTTCACATTACTTTATGTTGGGGTTGATTGTGTGTAACCTGTTGTTAGAGATGTTGCTCAGAAAATAAGACAAACCCTGTTCATTAAACTCAAAATATGTTTCATTCTACATTAGGCTTTTTAGTATATATATATATATATATATATATATATATATATATATATATATATATATATATAATGAATATTGCTACGTTAAAAGTGCAAAGACATTCTTGTTTTAATTATTTCTGCCACTGTAGAAAGATATTTGATAAAATGAAAGACACATTGTCATATTTTGTACACAAAGTATTTTATTTTAAATGGAGCTTATAGAAGTTTTTTCATATTTTCAAGTACTTTTTGAGAAATTTACTAAAAAGAAATCACAAGAACGTGAAAATATCTGAAGAATGAAATGTTCTTACAGTTTTATCTTTAGTTCTGAAACCTGTCTGTTGCTGTGGTTCAGCAGTGATGCTTGTCTGTTACCACGGTTACGCACATAAGAGAGGGAAGTGAAACACTGAGGTGGATTTTTCATCTTAACTGTATCATTTCCCAGAGTCCCCCCCTCCCTGACAGTCCTGTCCAGTGGGGAGCTGCAGCAGGGGACGGCCACACTCATGTGTCTGGCCAACAAGGGCTTCCCCTCAGACTGGAGTCTGTCCTGGAAGGTGGACGGCAGCAGCAGCAGCAGCAGCTGGGAGGAGAGCAGGAGCCCCGGGGTGCTGCAGGAGGACGGCCACTACAGCTGGAGCAGCACCCTGAGACTCCCTGCAGACCAGTGGACCAAGGTGCTCTCTGTGACCTGTGAGGCCACCCAGGGCTGCCAGACTCCAGTCTCAGAGACCCTGAGGAGAGACCAGTGCTCCCAGTCCTGACCTGACTCCCTGGGACTCTCAACCTGCTTTTACTCTTCTACTTCTCTCTCTCTCTGTTTCTTTTCTTCCTGAAATGTTTCAACAGTTATGTTTTCCTTCTTGTTGCATTGATGATGGTTTTAAACAATAAACTCATTAACAAGGTTATTTATGGTCATTGTGGTGATTTCAGTCCAGTACTTTACATGAAATCCATAGTTATCACTTATGTGTTGGTACAATAAATATATAAATATGCATAAAGTAATAAGATTTAGATTGTATCATACCTGAGAAACCGCTTAAGAAAGAAATCCTGAGCTCATATACTACAGTTTATTATATCTAATACAATTAATTGGAAAAACAAGACCATAATTTACATTCAGGCATGACGGAGGTAAGTTCATCCAACGTTCATTTTTGATCAGATGAATAGTTTTTATATCCATACACCTCTCTGTCTTGACATATTTCAAATAAAATCTGTTGTCCTTGAAAGTTGATCTTCTTGAGCATGAACCCCAAAATTGGAGACAATAGTCTGAATCAGTTGTGTCTTTGTCATAAATGAAGACAAATTCTGATTAAATGTTTTCATGGGAAACATAAGTTTCCATAGTCTTCTCCAAAAAATACTTGTATGACTCTGTGAGAAGGTGAACATGTCCACTTCTCCCCTTCATGAACTCCTGGACTTCTATTTCATCAATGTGTGCTGGTCACTGTCATGGTTGGGATTCTGTTTTCAGTTTTGTCAACATGGTGTTGTATTAAAGACTTTTCATCCTCCATCTTTCATGTGTCATGTGTCTATAAACCGGTTTGTACAGTTAGTTACCTTGATACCTTCTCTGTGTTTGTCTCTTGTCCACGTCCCATTACGGATGTGTCTCCACAGTGGGACAGGGTTTTTATATTATTCCCACTAGTGGAGGGGCCAAGACACGAGGTGTAACAGGGGAAGTTGTGGAGCTAATTCGTACTAATTTATTGTAATTTTGCATGTTGAGGATTCTCCTTGTTTGTATTATTTATGTTTGGAGTAATCATAGGGAATTGTATTTGTAGCAAGGCTAGTGCTACGGGGCCCGACCGACAGGATAGAGGAGGACACGGAGTTTACTGCAGAACCCTTTTATTTCCAATCACCAACACACGTGCTTCAGCTCCAGCAGCAGACGAGAGACCTCTTGCTGCTCTGCAGCCATGCCTTATGAAGGCAGGCAGGGTGGAGAGGTTGATTGGGGCCACCTGTGCCCCAATCAACCTGAGTGGCTGCAGCTCCTCCACCCTGCCACAGTATTGTTGTCTTATTTTGATGAAGCGCTTTATTTGGTTATGTCTGTTTGTTGGTAGAATATAAAGGAAAAAAGCTGTTTCCTGAACTGCAAAACCATCTTTCCGTCTTTTATTTTTCCACCTGGAACTCAAAGGCCACGTTCCAGCTAGTGGGCGGGGCAGCTTGGTATCTCACACACTCTTTCCCCATTCAGGTAAAAAAAGAAGAAAGAAACCTTTGCATCATAAAATAAAGTAAAGTAAAATAAAGATAGTAAGAGCTGTAATCAGTAATATATTGATGAAAATGTATTATGTGAGAGTGTGTGTGAGTGTGTGAGCGTGTGTGTGTGTGTGTGTGTGTGTGTGTGTGTGTGTGTGTGTGTATCAGTCAGTTCAGTTTCTGTTGACTGTTGACTGAGGGAAGTTTTTGTACGACTGTTTTTCACTGTGTGAACACAGGACCACTGTGATAACTCTGACAGTAATAAACTGCTGCATCTTCAACCTGAACTCCACTGATGGTCAGAGTGAAGTCAGAGTTTGATCCACTGCCTGTAAAACGACTTGGTGTTCCTGATTGTCTGCTGCTAGCATAATAAATGAGCAGTTTAGGAGTTCCTCCATCTCTCTGTTGGTACCAGGCTAAAAAGTGGAACCCGCTAGAAAAAAAAACATCCTGGCTGGTTTTACAGGTGATGGTGACGGAGCCTCCCAGAGCAGAAGTCACTGATCCAGGCTGAGTCACTGTGATATGACCTCTGGACTCTGAGGAAACAGAGACACAAACAGAAAACAGCTTCATGGTTTTGTCAGCTTCATTTCAGAGGGACAGATGTTCATAGAGGAGAGGAGTTGGATTCTCTGGACTTTACCTGTGAAGCAGCAGCAGAGGAGAGTCCAGATGAGGACGCAGATCAGAGTCATGTTTTTGATGAGGAGGATTTCTGTGTCTTCTGTTGTCATGAAGGACAGCTGTCAGTCATCCAGAGTTCAAGTGTCAGGACTATAAACTCTCCCAGATCACTGGAGCGTGGTGCTGCTGATGCAAAGTGCTTCTATGGAAATGTTCCCACTGACTCCAGCAGAGACTTGTTATATCTCTTTTTTGTTCATTATTTCTGATTTTGAGACTGAATCATCTATCAATTCCGTGAATTAGAATATGTCTGTAGTCAATAATTCAGGTTTGGGGATTTTCTTGTGTATAGAATTTGCCTAAAACCTTTTTGTAGTATTTAACTTGAACACAAATTCACAAATAACATGCGTTTATGTGTAATGAGGAGATGCTACTAGACTCTGAGATTACTTTGTGAATAAAATCCATTTAGCTGTCCTGGACAGCTATCATTAGTCACATTTCTAAGACTTCCAAGTCCTGCAGTGGCAGCTTAAAACTTCATTCTGCACTTAAATAACTTTCCTTACATTTCAGACGTACAGATATTCAGATTTACAAAAGTAAAATGTGCTCTGAAAAAGGATTGAGCCACCAATCTCAGACAACAAATATCCATCCATCCAACATTTTGAATTCCTGCTATCAGAAATCTCTCCCTCTTATCAGAGAGGTTTCCACACCAGAGCAACACAGCCCACATCTGGATCTGGAAAATGCTGCAGGGTTTTTTTAAGTCGTGTAATTGTCAATCTGTAAACGTATGGACACAAAGCCACACTGGTCACTCGTGAACAGGACATGTGTCTGTGCTGCTGCTCACTGAGACCAGTGTGCTCACCAAGCACTAAACTCCACCTGGTGGTGACTGTTAGGAACTACAAACAATTACAGTTTCCCTGAAGCAATGCACTGAATCTGTGGAGAATAAATGCACATGACTGAGCAGCAATCCTAAGAACACTGAAGAATAAATAATACAGGATGTGTTTTACAGTTTAAACAATTAGAACTGTAGATGCAATTTCTGTTCAAGCATGAATGACTCTAAAATAATTACATTTCTTTTTTAGAAAACAGAGCCAGTACTGGTTGTGAACTGAGGGATCCCTTTTATCACTGAAGTACATGAACAAGACTATTTCAAATGATATTGAATGAAGCAGTTAAGCCTAAAACTTAAAGCCACTAAGCGGCTGCATAAACAGGCTAAATGTAATCGCTGCGCTTGTTGCTAATCTACTGTAACTTTGTGTTTAGTGAAACAAACGATTTACAGCTTCACTTCTTTATTTGATGCTTTCTTTATTGATCACCGTCTCAGGATCTTCAATGTCGTGCAAGGATCCATTACCACTGCATATAAAAGTCGATGTATCTGTGACTTGTTTCACTACTACAACAAACAAACGTTACAGAGCGGAGCGGGTCGGAGCGTTTGAAAAACGATGTGCTCCTCCGTCTAGCAACACCTGACACCTGATTGAAAGTTCTCACCAATATAACATTTACCCCTGAGACAGTGAGGACTCCTACTGGCCCAATTTAGTACCTTACACACACACACACACATAGAAATGGCTCCTACACTGATAGTAATGATTATGAAGTGTTGGTCACCTTTAGTTTGCTTACTTGATAGTCTGAACATTCCTGCAGCGGAAGGTCACGCGCCTCATTTCACCACCTTACTGATGTATGAAAATAAGAGTCTGGGTTCTCTCCACGAAACCAATGAGGCAACAATATCAGTTTTACATAATTACAGTAGGATTTCTTAAAGGAGCTTGAGGCCGGATTGTGGGAGGATTTATGAAAAAAATCTGTATACATTTTAAGTTTTCTAGTAATAATGTCATATGAAGCGTTTCAAACCCAAAAGAATGAGCCCTCTAGTGTATCTCTCCTTTGCCTTGAACAGGCTGTGTGCTCCAAAATGTGCTGCAATTCGGTCCCGAATTTCCCGCGCTGTCCTGTGGATGTGACGTCACATGACGCTGCATGTGCGTTCTCCCCGTTCTCCCGTGCCGGCTTCACTGTTGGCTGCAGTACCCCCGACGGCCGTCGTGGTGAAGGGTGGCGCTAGAGAGTCTCATTTCTTAAAAGGAGCCTCAAGCTCCTTTAAATCACCTACAGAAACCAAGCAGGAGCGCTCAGCTGGAAACGAGTCAAATATAAAGTGAACACAGACCTAAAGTGGTGAAAGTTAACACCCATGTTAACCTTTCTGTTATGTTTTTAGGAACATCAATAATGTCCATAGGTCTGTTTGGCTGGGTAATTAATTAATTATTATTAAAGTGTCAGAAACAAAAAAAAAATCCAAATAAATATTGTTTCTATCTCATTTACTCCATTACCAACCATTTAAATCAATATTTAGTGCAATGGTGTTCTTTACATCTTACAGATCGATTTATTGACTATAATTCAGAAATTTTCTTTAAAATCAATCCATGTTAAAACTTTTTTTTTCCTACATTCATTTTCCATTGGAGTTACCTGCATATAAAATACATTAGATATACATGACATTAGTTTTGTTTCAAGCACGAACCTCGTACCCTGATTCTTCTCTGAGGCTCCTAAACCAGCTTTCCAGTATAAACCTGCATGTTCAGTTCAGAGGTGCTTCCATAACTTGCTCCCCAGATGTTTATTCAGTTTTTAGCTGGTTTAGAAGACATATACTACCTACAGGGGGGGTGGCCTCTGAATGCCACCAGCCTTTCACATACTGGTACATTGTTAATGTAACCTGGGTGACAGAGTAGTGGAAACTGCTCTATCTTCTTGTCCCACTCTGTCCCGTTACCTTGTCTTCCTCCCATCTGATAACCTGATTATTAACTGGGATTACTTTGGAGAAAGTATAAAAAGTCTCTCCAAACATTGAGGAAACAGTCTCTGCATCCCGACCTCGCTGCTGATTCACCCCTTAACTCCAGCCAGGTTGAGGACCCCCTTATGTGCATGTAAATGTATTTCATCTGATCCTGAAACTTCTCCCCCAAAACTCTCCTGGTCATTTGAAGAATGGTTTTCTGTATTGAGTTGGGCATGACCGGCTTAGAATCGGACTCAATGTGAGTCAAACAAGTCACTTCCATCCCAGTGGGTCCTGGCACGGTCTCTCTACTGATAATTCTTATCAAGTGTGTGTGTGTGTGTGTGTGTGTGTGTGTGTGTGTGTGTGTGTGTGTGTGTGTGTGTGTGTGTGTGTGTGTGTGTGTGTGTGTGTGTGTGTGTGTGTGTGTGTTCAGTGAAGTGTATCAGTCAGTTCAGTTTCTGTTCAGTCTGACTGAGGGAGGTTTTTGTACGACTGTTTTTCACTGTGTGAACACGCCTTTGCTGTTGATGTAATGTTGGCTCTGACAGTAATAAACTGCTGCATCTTCAGCCTGAACTCCACTGATGGTCAGAGTGAAGTCAGAGTTTGATCCACTGCCTGTAAAACGACTTGGTGTTCCTGATTGTCTGGTGGTAGCATAAGTAATGAGCAGTTTAGGAGTTCCTCCATCTCTCTGTTGGTACCAGGCTAAAAGGTTGTAGCCATATTGGTAAACATCCTGACTGGTTTTACAGGTGATGGGGACGGACCCTCCCAGAGCAGAAGTCACTGATCCAGGCTGAGTCACTGTGATCTGACCTCTGGACTCTGAGGAAACAGAGACACAAACAGAAAACAGCTTCATGGTTTTGTCAGCTTCATTTCAGAGGGACAGATGTTCATAGAGGAGAGGAGTTGGATTCTCTGGACTTTACCTGTGAAGCAGCAGCAGAGGAGAGTCCAGATGAGGACGCAGATCAGAGTCATGTTTTTGATGAGGAGGATTTCTGTGTCTTCTGTTGTCATGAAGGACAGCTGTCAGTCATCCAGAGTTCAAGTGTCAGGAATATAAACTCTCCCAGATCACTGGAGCGTGGTGCTGCTGATGCAAAGTGCTGCTATGGAAATGTTCCCACTGACTCCAGGAGAGACTTCATAACTCTGATGATGATGATGATGATGATGATGATGATGATGATGATGATGATGATGATGATCATCAATAGATCAATAGGTTCACACTATCAAGAAGGTATCAAGATTGAAAACATCATTATAAACTAATATGATGCAGATTAACTCTTCAGGACATTTTTATTTTAATATCTGTTAATTTCTTGGGAGTAGGAAAGATTGAGAGTAGAGATCCATCCGTCCATCCGTCCGTCCGTCCGTCCGTCCGTCCGTCCGTCCGTCCGTCCATCCGTCCGTCCATCCATCTGGTCTCAGGGATCAGCTGAATTCTACAGTATTCCAGTTCTGTTCAGGTCAAAGGTCGTACTCCCTGAATTGGTCACCAGTTCTCAAAAGAAGTGACTTTTTTATTTTTATGATTCTTTTCACCACCTCTGTGTCACAGTAAATAGATTTCTTCTCCTCATGCATAAATCCCTGAGAATATCATTGCAACTAAACATTTTCATTATGCAATTGGACTGGTCAGTTTGTCTACTTTGTCTCTAAAGTGTCCTGCGTGACTTCTACTATAAACGTCATATAAATCACATGAATGAAATCCAACTGATATTTTAGTTTGACCTTGTTGCACATAAGAATATGGAGTTTTTACGAGTCACAAACTTTGGGAAGTTTTTCACAAAAAAGTGTTTATTTCTGTCAAAAGAAAAAGGTTTGATTACGGTAATAAAATTGTGACATAGAAAATAAAATGAGTTTGGATCTGTGCTACATGTATAACTCCATATTTGGTATATTAGGTGTTGAATAGAAGAATATGACATGTTTTGTAGAGTTTGTTTGTTTCAGAGTCAGAGAGCGTGTCTCTCTGCAATCAGAGGTTTTTGTACGACGGTTTCATCAGTTTGTATCACTGTGGTGGACTTTTGGTGGAGGAACCAGACTGGAAGTTAACTGTAAGTCTTTTTCTGTTTCTCTTACTCTATAAAATAGATGTTACTAAAACATTCAATGATACAGTTGTACTTGACAGTATTGCAGTCATTTTTGAAGAGGAGAAATTTACATTTTGAGACACTTGAAAGACTTCTTCCTTTCATCATTTTGTTTGTAGGAAACACTTGAATTATTTTCTCTATCAAGTTTGAAAAAAATGTTTCTAAGAAAAGATTTAACTTTAACTTAGTCATATTAGCTCTATCTAAACTTCAGTGTTAAATCTGAACATGAAGTTTCTGAGTTTCATTGATTTGATGAGTTTGATATGTAGTTCAGTGGTTAACAGTATTTATATTTAAGGGAGAAATGCTCTTAAATAATTAGTTAATTAGCTAGCAGACACACATTTAAATAGTGAATAATTTTGTCGGTGTCATTGATAACTTTGTAGGACTTTTCTAATGTGAACTCTGAGTTTTGATCCTTCATTCTTCATTTTCAAAACAACAAAGTTTCACATTACTTTATGTTGGGGTTGATTGTGTGTAATATCTTGTTAGAGATGTTGCTCAGAAAATAAGACAAACCCTGTTCATTCAACTCAAAATATTTTTCATTCTACATTAGCTTTTTAGTATATATGTAATGAATATTGCTACGTTAAAAGTGCAAATACGTTCTTGTTTTAATAATTCCTGCCACTGTAGAAAGGTATTTGATAAAATGAAAGACACTGTCAGATTTTGTACACAAAGTATTTTTTAAATGGAGCTTTTGTCGATATTTTAAGTACATTTTGAGAAATGTACTAAAAAGAAACCACACAAACGTGAAAATATCTGAAGAACGAAATGTTCTTACAGTTTTATCTTTAGTTCTGAAACCTGTCTGTTGCTGTGGTTCAGCAGTGATGCTTGTCTGTTACCACGGTTACGCACATAAGAGAGGGAAGTGAAACACTGAGGTGGATTTTTCATCTTAACTGTATCATTTCTTCTCCTCTGCAGTGGGCCGAGTCCCCCCCTCCCTGACAGTCCTGTCCAGTGGGGAGCTGCAGCAGCTGACGGCCACACTCATGTGTCTGGCCAACAAGGGCTTCCCCTCAGACTGGAGTCTGTCCTGGAAGGTGGACGGCAGCAGCAGCAGCAGCAGCTGGGAGGAGAGCAGGAGCCCCGGGGTGCTGCAGGAGGACGGCCACTACAGCTGGAGCAGCACCCTGAGACTCCCTGCAGACCAGTGGACCAAGGCACTCTCTGTGACCTGTGAGGCCACCCAGGGCTGCCAGACTCCAGTCTCAGAGACCCTGAGGAGAGACCAGTGCTCCCAGTCCTGACCTGACTCCCTGGGACTCTCAACCTGCTTTTACTCTTCTACTTCTCTCTCTCTCTGTTTCTTTTCTTCCTGAAATGTTTCAACAGTTATGTTTTCCTTCTTGTTGCATTGATGACGGTTCTAAACAATAAACTCATTAACAAGGTTATTTATGCTCATTGTGATGATTTCAGTCCAGTACTTTACATGAAATCCATAGCTATCACTCATACAGTGGGGAGAACAAGTATTTGATACACTGCCGATTTTGCAGGTTTTCCCACTAAACAATGTAGAAGTGTAGAAAAGCATGTAGAAGTCTGTAATTTTTATCATAGGTACTCTTCAACTGTGAGTGATGGAATCTAAAAAAAAATCCAGAAAATCACATTGTGGCAGGGTGGAGGTGCAGCTACTCTGGTTGATTGGGTCACAGGTGTGTCCCATCAACCTCTCCACCCTGCCTGCCTTCGTAAGGCATGGCTCTGCTGGGAGAAGGCTCTCTCGTCTGCTGTTGGAGCTGAAGCACGTGTGTTGGTGATTGGAAATAAAAGGGTTCTGCAGTAAACTCTGTGTCCTCTCTATCCTGTCGGTCGGGCTCCCTAGCACTCGCAGTGCTACACTGGCGCCCAACGTGGGGCTCGAACCCACGACCCTGAGATTAAGAGTCTCATGCTCTACCGACTGAGCTAGCCGGGCCGACCGAAGGATGGAGTGACACGGAGTTTCGTGCAGACCCGTTTATTCAGCCACAAACACCACACACACGTGCTTCAGCTCCAGCAGCAGACGAGAGAGCCTTCTCCCAGCAGAGCCATGCCTTATGAAGGCAGGCAGGGTGGAGAGGTTGATGGGACACACCTGTGACCCAATCAACCAGAGTGGCTGCACCTCCACCCTGCCACACACATTGTAGGATTTTTAAGTAATTAATTAGCATTTTATTGCATGACATAAGTATTTGATACATCAGAAAAACAGAACTTAATATTTGGTACAGAAACCTTTGTTTGCAATTACAGAGATCAGACGTTTCCTGTAGTTCTTGACCAGGTTTGCACACACTGCAGCAGGGATTTTGGCCCACTCCTCCATACAGATCTTCTCCAGATCTTTCAGGTTTCGGGGCTGTCGCTGGGCAATACGGACTTTCAGCTCCCTCCAAAGATTTTCTATTGGGTTCAGGTCTGGAGACTGGCTAGGCCACTCCAGGACCTTGAAATGCTTCTTACGGAGCCACTCCTTAGTTGCCCTGGCTGTGTGTTTCGGGTCGTTGTCATGCTGGAAGACCCAGCCACGACCCATCTTCAATGCTGTTACTGAGGGAAGGATGTTGTTGGCCAAGATCTCGCGATACATGGCCCCATCCATCCTCCCCTCAATACGGTGCAGTCGTCCTGTCCCCTTTGCAGAAAAGCATCCCCAAAGAATGATGTTTCCACCTCCATGCTTCACAGTTGGGATGGTGTTCTTGGGGTTGTACTCATCCTTCTTCTTCCTCCAAACACGGCGAATGGAGTTTAGACCAAAAAGCTCTATTTTAGTCTCATCAGACCACATGACCTTCTCCCATTCCTCCTCTGGATCATCCAGATGGTCATTGGCAAACTTCAGACGGGCCTTGACATGCACTGGCTTGAGCAGGGGGACCTTGCGTGCACTGCAGAATTTTAATCCATGAAGGCGTAGTGTGTTACTAATGGTTTTCTTTGAGACTGTGGTCCCAGCTCTCTTCAGGTCATTGACCAGGTCCTGCCGTGTAGTTCTGGGCTGATCCCTCACCTTCCTTATGATCATTGATGCCCCACGAGGTGAGATTTTGCATGGAGCCCCAGACCGAGGGAGATTGACCGTCATCTTGAACTTCTTCCATTTTCTAATAATTGTGCCAACAGTTGTTGCCTTCTCACCGAGCTGCTTGCCTTTTGTCCTGTAGCCCATCCCAGCCTTGTGCAGGTCTACAATTGTATCCCTGATGTCCTTACACAGCTCTCTGGTCTTGGCCATTGTGGAGAGGTTGGAGTTTGTTTGATTGAGTGTGTGGACAGGTGTCTTTTATACAGGTAACGAGTTCAAACAGGTGCAGTTAATACAGGTAATGAGTGGGGAACAGGAGGGCTTCTTAAAGAAGAACTAACAGGTCTGTGAGAGCCGGAAGTCTTACTAGTTGACAGGTGATCAAATACTTATGTCATGCAATAAAATGCAAATTAATTACTTAAAAATCATACAATGTGATTTTCTGGATTTTTTTTTTAGATTCTGTCACTCAAAGTTGAAGAGTACCTATGATAAAAATTACAGACTTCTACATGCTTTGAAAGTGGGAAAACCTGCAAAATCGGCAGTGTATCAAATACTTGTTCTCCCCACTGTATGTGCATTATTACTATATTTAATATATATGCATATATATACGCATACATATGCATACACATACATAAATATACACATACAAACCCAGTGATTATTTATTTATTTATTTTATTTTTTTTGGGGGGGGGGGGGGGGGCGACACTGCCAATCCAGGAAGCAGGAACACACGGAGACACACGTCAAGCACTGGAAATCTGCAACAAAAAAAACACAAACAAAACACGAAACCGTCACGGAGCCGACCAAAGCACGAACAGCAATCGACCCAAATCTTGAGATCTGATCGCAGTCTGAGCTAAGCTACCGCTACCTAACCCCAAAAAATACAGAGCAAGCATGCAGGTGAACAAGCCAGTGTGTATGTCTATGTGTGTGTATGCGTGTATGTATATGATCATGCGTGTGTGTGTGTGTGTGTGTGTGTATATATGTGTGTGCGTGCGTGTGTGTGTGTGTGTGTGTGTACATGTCTTTGTGGCTATGTGTGTGTGTATGTATATGTTTGTGTGGCTGTGTCTGTATATGTATGTGACTGAGTGGCTATATGTGTGTGTGTGTGTGTGTGTGTGTGTGTGTGTGTGTGTGTGTGTGTGTGTGTGTGTGTGTGTACACGCGTGTGTACATGTCTTTGTGGCTATGTGTGTGTGTGGTGTGCATGAGTGTGTATATGTCTATGTAGCTGTGTGTGTGTGTGTGTGTGTGTGTGTGTGTGTGTGTGTGTGTGTGTGTGTGTGTGTGTGTGTGTAATATACCAAACAAAGCTCCACCTGAAGTGTATCTATAGTGGGGGAGGGGGGGGAGCAACCCCGCCACCCGCGAGACCAGAGGCCGACAAGGAAGAACCCGGAACCCAGGCCACCAGCAACCCCACAGAGGGGAGAAGTAAGAGGGAGGCAACCCACCGCCTGCGAGGCACCCCCCCCACCCCCGGCGGGGCCCCCATGGCGCGGGAAGAAGCAGCCAGAGATCCCGCGGCGGCGGACCGCGACCCAGGCAATCCCCGGCCACCCGGTCCGGGCCGGACACGTGGCCAGGAGGCCCTCACCCTCCAGGCCAACAACCCCCACCTGGCAGGGGACCAGCCTGCCCGGAGAGACAGAGCCGCCACGGCCGCCGATGCGGGCAGGTGCACCCGCCCCCACGAAAGTGGCCCTCCAAGACCAGAGGGGCGCCCCGCTGCGGAGGCAGCGGGGGGGACCGGAGACGGGCCCGGAGAGAGGGAACCCCCCAACAGGGCGATACCCGCGCGGGCCCGACAACAGAGGGCCCCAGACCCAGGCATCCCATTCATTCATCCATTCACCTATCCGATACCTATACTAATAATAAGATATACTATAAATAAATAATAATAATAATAATAATAATAATAATAATAATAATAATAATAATAATAATAACCAACTTTGTATGATATAATATGGATAAATTATTAAGTTTTGTTGTCCTGCCAATGGAGGCTCAAATCCCCCATGGCAGGACCCTTCCACACCGCATTCTCACCAACACAGACACACAATCACGCACCGTTTCCCCCTCCCCGGGGGGGTCCAGCACCGCCAGAAGGCACCCCAGGCTGCACGGCGAGCCCCGCCAGGCCCGGGCATCACGACCCACCTATCCCAGGCCGGCGAGGGAACGCGGGTGATGTGGGACCCCCTCCCGCCCCTGGTGTGGAGTGCATGTGATTAATGCCATAAAAACAGGGAGGGGGAGGTCCAAGTATCGATTTGACACCGACCCCCCCCCTCCCGAACTACATGTCCTTGTCAAATGTATTTATTAAGTGTTGAATGTGCAGTGTCTACATTGCTGTTAAAACCGTGAGGCGGGGAGTGCCGGGCCACGCGGGACAATGCCCCCCACGACCAGGACCCCCCGCCCCTTGGCCTATGTGCGTATGAATCGTGTAGGGGGGGAAGGAGGGGGAGCAGAGGCCGAAGCCAGGAAGGAGGACCAGCAGAGCCGGCTCTGGTAAGACACCCACGTTCCCCCACCAGCCATCCAGTAGACAGGGGCCGGCCCTCCGTGGCGGGCCAGGGCCCCACCGTACCTCCACGGGCGCCCCCGGCGCCGCCGGAGCCCCCAGACGGAGGGGGAAACGGTCCAACATCCCGCCATTCATACGGACAACATAAGACATAGACACCTGGGAATGGTGCCACCCCGCCGCCGCGCCCGCCCGCGCACCCCCCGGCCAGGGGAGGCCCGATCTCCGGACCCGGACCCGGCCCCACCCCCCCCCCCGGGGCCACCACGGCGGACACCCCAAGGGTCACGGAGTCCCCACAAACGCAGGGGCACACGGCCCCCGCCCAGCGACGGAGGACCAAGGCAGCACCCCACCCAGGCAGGGCCGGGCCTTCCGAGCGGGACCCCCACGCCCACGGCCCAGCCCTCCCCGGGAGACCCGGAGACGCCCTAGCCACAGCCCCCCGACAGAGCCCCCCCCAGCTGCCCCCCCCACCGCCATGAGGTAACCCCCCCATAGGCCCCCAAGGCCCCCACCGGCCAGGGACAGGGCCCCACGGCCCCACCCACCGCCCCCCCAGGGGCCACCAAAGGCCCGCGCCCCAGACCCCCCAAGCCGACCCCCAACCCCAAGGGCTACGAGATCACCACCCCCCCCGCCCCCACCTGGTAATGAAGCCAATAATCGGGGACCAGAGAGAGTGTAATTCAGCCGAATGTTGTTCAGTGGAGGCAGACATTATCTCACTACTAATATGATCTGATAAAAGATTCATAAAGTGGTTGATACATAAACTGGACTTTTGTTTCCAATTTACTAGAATGGTTTTCTTTGCGATACATAAGGCAGTGAGAACCCGGTGTGTCCAGTTAGGTTCCATTTGAATGTCTCCCAGGTGACCTAATATACATATCGTGGGGCACACTGGGATTCTGTAGTTGATCCATGTGGATAAATCCTCACAAATCTCCTTCCAGAAACTCTGTACCGGTATACAGAACCATAAAGCATGCATATAATTATCTGGGGTGTTCTCTGTGCACTGTGAACAGATATTAGAGGTTACAAAGTCCATCTGGAACATCCTTTGTCCAGTATAGTGTATTCTATGAAGAACTTTGTACTGTATAAGTTGTAAGTTTGGGTTCTTAGTCATAGTAAACGTATTTAAGCATATTTGTGACCAAGAAAATTGGTCGGTGTTAAGAGAGAGATCCGCCTCCCACTTGGAGATCGGGAGAGAGACTGAATTGTCCAGTTTAGACACTAACCTGTAGAGTTTTGATAACAACTTTAAAGTGCTTAGATTCAATAAATCTATTATCATAGCGGGAAGTTGTAAGTCTAATTGGCTAATTTTATATGTTTTATTTATTATGGCCTTAAGTTGTTGGTACTCTAAAAATGTATTACTGCTACCTCCATATTGAACAATAAGTGTATTGAAAGGTACAAACTGTCGTCCTACAATTACGTGCTGTAAATACCGTATTCCTTGATCTCTCCATTGAACAAAATTTACCATCTTTTTTTATCATTTTTCATTTTTTCTCTGTTGCTTTGTTAACATTTCAGCAAAACCATGCAAAGTTTCTGGCACCTGTGCTTGTGGTTGAGTGACTGCACCGACTGGGGGTTGGACATAAGGTTGAATTTTGTTACCTTGTACTCCTTGTTTGTCTTTGTGTGATGAGTGTTTTGAACCAAGGTAAGAGGTCATTCCATCACGACTTGATGCTCTGGATGTCACACGCAGAGTTTCAAACTCATCCAAGATCTTAATTTTAGCATCAGATGCTGCTAAAGCAGTTTGAATCTTTAATTCCTCCTTTTCTATTTTTAGCTTGGCTTCCTGCTCCTCCAAACTCCGTTTCCTTTTCAAAGCGGAAGCCTGTGCTAGCAATGTAGCTCTCTACAATTCTGCTTTTAGCCGAGTAGATGAAGCTGATGATGATGTGCGTGAAGAATGCGCAGAACTTGCCTTTAATCTTGGTAAAGGTGCACTGGATATGCTGTCAGATGGCTGAACTGCTTCATTGTATCTTTTAGCTTCTTCAACACGTAGCTGAGCTTCCATTATCCAAGCCTCAGGTTTCTCTGCAAATTCCTTAAAGCGGTCAGCCTTAGGTTCGAACCAGTTAGCTTGGTCCTCTTTCATGTCTTCCACAGAAAGTTGGTGTAATGTCTCTTTAACACTGATATTCAAGTCACAAAACTCTCCAAACAGCCTGTTAAACTCCACCATCTTGGTTTGAACCACTGCTAAGCTGCTGTCACCCTTTTCATCCATAGCATGACGAATCTGGTTCATTTTACCTGTTAGCTTAGCCAGCTTGGCCTTGCGTGTGCCAACAGCACATTGCAGCTTTTCCTCCATTGCCTTCACAGAGAATGTCTTTGCTCTAACATCCACAAGTGAGTCTGAATCATTATTTTTGTGCTCCATAGCTTGTCCCAAAACTACACAACAGCTAGGGTGTATTATCTGCAGTCCGAAGATTGAAGCTATCAAAGTAGCATGCTGCTCCGTTAACAATGTTGTTACATCTAATTGGCTAACTAGCAGGTTACTCAGCACTTTTCTTGACTTTTCCTTTGGCTGTACTCACGACCATTTATCCTGTTGTTGGTGATTCATCTTTCCTTGTGGCATCCAGTCCTTTTTATCCTTCCATTCATCCAAGTTGAGCAAGTTTTCTCACAATGTGGGAGTTGAAGCTTTGAACCAGAGTAGACTTGACTCGTGTGCTTTCACAGCATGGAAAAAACATCAACAGGACTCCGATGTAAAAAGATGAATCAAAAGTGGATTTATTCCTTAATTTCCACGGCATCTAGTTACAGGAGTTATCCTATTCCACAGTTTTCCAAAAGAAAAAGCACTACGGTAAGAAAACTGTTTGGCTCTATCCTAACAAAACCTCAACTGCATCTGCTCCTTCTGCTCTGCTCTTAAAGCGACAGTAACATGAAAGTAACTCTCAAAGCAGTTACAAAAACAAGCTTTCTTAACCTCTCTTAAATTATCATTTTACCTATTTTAATGATCTATTTATTTAATGAAATTAACTATTTATTTATTTTAACATTAACTAATAAACCAACAAAAATCAAGTAGAAGCACCTAAATAACACTTCGGCTCCCACATATACAGTATATATATATATATATATATATATATATATATATATATATATATATATATATATATATATATATATAAACAGTGGAGCAAAAAAGTAATTAGTCAGACCATTGGTTGTGCAAGTTCTCCCACTTAATAAGATAAGAAAGGTATCGCTAACCCTTTCTTTTGCAGTACAGTATTAACCAGGTAATACCATTGTATTTACACTGTAATTACCTAGTAGTACGTTCTATTTACAATAGGGGTGTAACAATATATCGTGCCACGAAATTTCGCGATACAAAAACGCCACGAAACGTGTCGTGGAGGTGACAAGGCGCATCCAACCACGCGTGGCGACCGCGCCTCGACCCGCGGACCAAAATCCTACTACGCTCAGAAGAAAGTAGTACCTTTTTGCGGTCCCGATCACGGGACTCTTGGGGGGTTTTGAGCTCTGAAATTTTAAGTCTGGTGTAGAGTTAAGCCTTACCTTATTAAATTAAACCTTTTTCGGGTAGTGAGGAGGATAAACATGGGGACAACTTCTGCTGAGTTCCAGTATACTTTAATGTCCCTCAACAGTGTAGGATTTTAGAACATCAACACAGCACCTAGTGCCGTACTGTGGCGTATCACTCCGCCCAATCTAAAAGCGACTAATCACTACAGATAAACTGACTAGTGTAATTATAGTCCCTGATTTACATCAGAATATAAAAAATATATTTATAAAATAATGAACCCTGAATTACCAAAATAACCTTCTTAACAAAAATAAATCTCCTCTTATACTTATAAGGTGAGCATGAATCAACCTTGTTTATGATGTAAAATTGTATGTATTTATTTACTTGTATTTATTTATTTAATTTTAGTTGTTAAATTTCTGGAAAAGAAAAAAATCTAATCATACATGAGAGAAACTATTCAGTTTGTGGCAAAATATTTTTATTGTATGAAACTGAAGATGCATAATGCAAACCTGACATTTACTTTTAGTTCAGTTTGTGGAAAATGGTTGGCCTGGCTTTCTCTTTAAAACTTAAACAGTTATAAAGCATTACAAACTAACAATAGGGCAAATGCACAGCATTGTTTTGTATTTTGTGTCTTTCAAATAAAATACAATTTTTCCCAGTCATGTGTTCCTCATGCAAGGTTGTTAAAAAAATACTGCTATAATATCGTAGCATTATCGTGACCTCAATATCATGTATCGTACCGTATCGTGAGATTAGTGTATCGTTACACCCCTAATTTACAAGGTAATTACATGGTAACTACCGGGTAAAGACATTAGATGGGAACTATGTGGGAAATTACAGGTATTTACTCGGTAATATTGGTAACTACCAGTCAATTTACCATGTAATTACTCTGAAATTACATGAATTATTTCTAAGTAAGTACCAGGTAATTACTAAGTATTTTTCTGCAAACTACCAGGAAATTATAACCTACATTTGAGGTAGTTACCAGCTAATTACACTTCAATGACCATGTAGTTACCTTCTATTTACTGTACATATCATGGATAACTACCGGGTATTTACCCATTCATTATTGATTTATGTATTATCAATGGCATCCGGTACCTCCCTGTACCGGATGCCTCCTGGACGCCTCCCTATGGAGGTGTTCCAGGCATGTCCCTCCGGGAGGAGATCCCCATACTGGGTTTATTCAGAGTTGTTTTTTGCTCAAACCGAAATACATAGGTTTCAATGGCGAGGAGCGCCGGCCAAATGAGTGTGTATTGTATGTTCTTAAACTATATTCGAAGTAGTTACCAGCTAATTACACTTCAATGACCATGTAGTTACCTTGTATTTACTGTACATATCATGGATAACTACCGGGTATTTACCCATTCATTATTGATTTATGTATTATCAATGAATTGGTGCATGTACCCCCGAGGGGTGTAAATTACTCTATTGACCTTGTTATTAACCTGATAGTTACCATGTTTTACCTGGCAATTGGCAGGTAAAATCATACAGTGTATGTATGGCTTATCTCTCAAAGCAGTTACAAATATTATGGAAACAAAGCGTGTGTTGTTTCCATAATATTACCTGGTACTTTCTCATTAAATACAGAAATAATTACCTGATATTTACCCAGTAATTAAAGTGAAACTGGACTGTAAAGGAATGCGTGTGTTGTTTCCATAATGTTACCTGGTACTTCCTCATTAAGTACAGAAATAATTACCTGATATTTACCCATTAATTAAAGTGAAACTGGACTGTAAAAGATGTTTTTATACAGAACGTTTACGTTACCTTTTAATTTGCATATTAAAATGGCCACCAAATTGCCCATCTTGCACAGTTATTGGACCATTTCCTCCTATTTTGTTTGTAAGTAGGCAATCAAGATGAGGAAATTAAGTTTCTAGATCGATAGTCAAGGGTCAAACAAGGATTAGTGGAGGCTCAGTGCCTTTTTTATGTATATATATATATATATATATATATATATATATATATATATATATATATATATATATATATATATATGCAAAATACCAACTTTTAAAGTGAAATTAAGCATTATTTGTGTCATTTTTTAAGGCCGACATAATATTTTTCCTGTTGATATGACATATGATGTACACCATATTATATGATAACAAAGAAAAAAATCCATTGCAAGTTGTCTGGGATTTCATGTTTTTTTTTTTTTTTTTTTGCAAATTAAGCATTTGCTCTCTAAATTATCTAAAAACCCAGGTAAATAGGGAAAATATTCAAAAAGAGACCACCATGAAACATACCAAGTTGAATATTTAGATCAGTACATAGCATGGTCAGTCCCATCGCTGAGGACCCTTTGCCTGAGGTGAATTAACAGCAAAGAGGATCGTAACAGTTTCACACGCTTTGGTACCTATAGCCACCTGCAGCCACCTATAGCCACTTATAGCCACCTGCAGCCCCTTATAGCCACCTGCAGCCACCTATAGCCACCTGCAACCACCTGCAACCACCGTATAGCCACCTGCAGCCACCTATAGTTACCTATAGCCACCTGCAGCCACCTATAGCCACCTATAGTCACCTATAGCCACCTGCAGCCACCTAAAGCCACGTATAGCCACGTATAGCCACCTGCAGCCACCTATAGCCACCTGCAGCCACCTACAGCCACCTACAGCCACCTGCAGCCACCTGCAGCCACCTATAGCCACCTGCACCCACCTACAGCCACCTGCAGCCACCTATAGCCACTTATAGCCACCTATAGCCACTTATAGCCACCTGCAGCCACCTATAGCCACTTATAGCCACCTGCAGCCACCTATAGCCACCTGCAGCCACCTATAGCCACCTGCAGCCACCTATAGCCACCTGCAGCCACCTACAGCCACCTACAGCCACCTGCGGCCACCTACAGCCATCTACAGCCACCTGCAGCCACCTATAGCCACCTGCAGCCACCTATAGCCACCTGCAGCCACCTACAGCCACCTGCGGCCACCTACAGCCACCTACGGCCACCTGCAGCCACCTATAGCCACCTGCAGCCACCTATAGCCACCTGCAGCCACCTATAGCCACATGCGGCCACCTACAGCCACCTGCAGCCACCTATAGCCAAATGCCAAAAATCGGGGCTGTTATGCACTGCAATGTGTACATGTCAGAGTGATGACCAATGTCCTTGTTTAAATGTGGAGTTGTAGTCCTCAAGCATACCAAGGCAATGGGTAACCAAAGAACTTGGAAAAGGACTGCAGAAAGAAATACTAATCAAAATGAAATTCCAAAGACAAATGGCACACAAGCAAACTAGAAAGGTATAAAAACAATTTACCAAAACAAGTGACCTATGGAACTTACAGAAGAAGACAGATGAAAGCAAAGCAATTCAGCTAGAAACATGAAAGAAAATATACAGAAACAAGATCTGATCTGTAGAACTGTTCAAGGGAAGTTTCATGGTTATTTTTTCCCTATTCACTTAAATTTTTCAAATGTTTGAATTAAGAGCATTATGCTTTGTTTGCATAAAAAAATGAATTTTCAGACAACTTGCAGCGGTGTTTTTCTTAATTATTATGTAATATGGAATACATCACATATCATATACACACTGGGAACATTTAAGAGTGATATTGACTGAATATTTATGTCGGCCTTAAAAATGACACAAATAATGCTTAATTTCACCTTAAAAGTTGGTATTTTGCATATATATATATATATATATATATATATATATATATATATATATATACATAAAAAGGCACTGAGCCTCCACTATATCCTTGCTCTGACCCTAGACTATAGATCTAGACACTTAATTCATCATCTTTGAATGCCTACTTACAAAAAAACTTGGGGAAAATGGTCCAACGACTGAGCAAGACAGGCAGTTTGGCGGCCATTTTGATATGCAAATTAGAAGGTAAAAAACTCAAAATTACGCTCGGGTACCATTTTTTTTGGATTCAGCACCCTTGAAATATGTAAAGTAGGCCGGTTCCCGACTTGTACCCATAAATGCTCCTTACATTCACTTTTTGGGTACATCCCGTCTAGTCTATAAAGGTGAGATAATTATCAGACGTTTTGCCAATTGTTCAAATCTTTATAATTATAATCTACAATTACCAGGTAATATTATGGAAACAACACACGCTTTCTTTTACAGTCCAGTTTCACTTGAATTACTGAGTAAAAGTGAGGTAAAAATGTATGTACTTATTGGGTAAATACTTAAATAGAAATAGAATTACTGGGCAAGTAACTACAAGGTACGTACCTGCCAATTGCCAGGTAAAACCTGGTATCTATCAGGTTAATTACAAGGTCAAGAGTCATTTACACCCCTCGGGGGTACATGCACCAATCCATTGATAATACTCATCACTCTTCACTCACTCATCTTCTTCCGCTTATCCGTTCCCGGGTCGCGGGGGCAGCAGCCTCAGCAGTGATGCCCAGACTTCCTTCACCCCAGACACTTCCTTCACCCCAGACACTTCCTTCACCCCAGACACTTCCTTCACCCCAGACTCTTCCTCCAGCTCTTCCGGGGGGGAGTCCGAGGCGTTTCCAGGCCAGCCGAGAGACATAGTCTCTCCAGCGTGTCCTGGGTCTTCCCCGGGGTCTCCTCCCGGAGGGACATGCCTGGAACACCTCCCTAGGGAGGCGTCCAGGAGGCATCCGGTACAGGGAGGTACCGGATGCCATTGATAATACATTAATCAATAATGAATGGGTAAATACCCGGTAGTTATCCATGATATGTACAGTAAATAGAAGGTAACTACATGGTCATTGAAGTGTAATTAGCTGGTAACTACCTCAAATATAGGTTATAATTTGCTGGTAGTTTGCAGAAAAATACTTATTAATTACCTGGTACTTACTTAGAAATAATTCATGTAATTTCAGAGTAATTACATGGTAAATTGACTGGTAGTTACCAATATTAACCTAGTAAATACCTGTAATTTCCCTAATAGTTCCCATCTAATGTCTTTGTAATTACCTGATAATCTTTAGTTTAAACAACCAGGTATTTACCATGTAATTACATAGTAAATACACATAATTACATGGTACAAGAAAATACGTAATAATTAACTAGTACTTACTGGGTAAATTACCGGGTAGTTATCATGTAATTACCTTGTAAATAGAAGGTACTACTAGGTAATTACATTGTAATTGCCATGGTATTACCTGGTTATTACTGTACTGTAAAAGTAAGGGTTACCGATATCTGTAATTTTCATCACAGGTATATCTCAACCATGAGATACAAAATGAAAAAAAATCAATAAATCAGAAAATCACATTGGCTGATTTTTAAAGAATGTATTTGCAAATTATAGTTTAAAATAAGTATTTGAGCAATAACAAAAGTTCATCTCAATACAATACAAAAGTATTGAGATGAACTTTTGTTAACTGGTTATCAATACTGATAACCAGTTAAAGCAGGTGCCATTAATACAGTGGAGGACAGAGGAGCTTCTTAAAGAAGAAGTTACCGGTCTGTGAAAGGCAGAAATCTTGCTTGTTTGTAGGTGACCAAATACTTGTTTTACCCAGGAATTTATCAATTCATTCAGTAAAAATCCTTCATTGTGATTTCTTGGATTCTTTCCCCCCATTCTGTGTCTCATAGTTGAAGGCCTCTCATGTTTTTAAGTGGGAGAACTTGCACAATTGGTGGCTGACTAAATACTTTTTTGCCCCACGGTATGTCCCGCAACATGAGTCTTTCAAACCAGGCAGTCGAAAACCTGCGGCATCCATCTTGCTGTCGGGAAAATGTGGCAACCAGAGATTATTTGCATGGAATTTTAAATTTTGCACACTGATTTCAAAGAATGTCAGTTTCCGTAATTCAGAGAGAAGCAAGAGATAAAATATGTCCCTCAGCATGAGCCTCTCAGAGCATGCAGGAGAAAACCTGCAGTATCCATCTTGCTGTGGGCATTTTAGCAATCAGTCTCTTGGGCCGCCGATTTCAGCGCATGGCAGTGTCCGTAGTGTAGTGGTTATCACGTTCTCCTAACACGCGAAAGGGCCCCTGTTCAAAACATGTATGACTTTGCAATAACATTATTTGGACTTGGAAAACCACTCTACTTGGTGCTCAGGACAGGAAGGCCGACCATCTCTTTCTCATATTGGGTCTCATGCAGAAATGAATTTTGTTACAGTTGTTGCAGACCAAAAGCCAGTCATTCTCAATTCACCTACACTTTAAAATGTCCAACTTTATAACAAAAAAGAAACATTACCTGCCTTTAAAAAAAAGAAAAAAAATGTTTTTTTTCTAGATTGTTTTCACACCCATGACATCTCCGTGGTGGATGATTTTTTTATTGTACCACAACACGACAATTTATATAAAGCCATACATTTATTTCTAATATGATTCATATGAAGATAACTTCAAAGCTTCAATGTGCAAAGACCCGAAGAAAAGGAAGAAATAAAATATTTCTTGCAGAATGAGTCTTTCAGAGCAGCCAGGAGAAAACCTGCAGTATCCATCTTGCTGTCAAGACTTGTGTAGCGGTTATCACGTTAGCCTAACACGTGAAACGTCCCGTTTGAAATTTGGTGGAAATGTGAGACATTACAGTGTTATTATTTGGACTTGGAAAACCACTCCAGTCCTCTTCTTGGTGCTCAGGACAGGAAGGTTGACCATCTCTTTCTTGCATTGGGTCTCATGCAGAAATTAATTTTGTTGCAGTTCCACAACTGTCAAAAAGAAAGTAATTCACCTACACTTTCAAATGTCCAACTTTACAGGAAAAAAAGAAACATATTAACTTCCTGCTATAAAAAAAAGGGAAAAATTGTTTTTCTTTTCACACCCATGACATCTCTGTGGTGGATGATTTTTTATTCTACCACATCAGGACAACTTACATAAAGCCATACATTTATTTCTAATATGATTGATGTTGTGCCACAGGAGAGGTGCTGGTTCAGTTATCAAAGAGTCATTAATGATTGTCGAAGGACAATCATTAATAATTAATAAAGTAGATTATCAAATTGAATTATCAAAATGACTTAATCAAAACGGGGCACCACCTGATGTAATCAGGAAAATGATAACTAAACAGCAAAAATCAGTCTCAAGGTAGATTATTCTTCAGAGTAATAGTGAAGGGAGGAGTTCTAACACAGGCATTTGCAACAGCAGTTGTGACAAATATGCGTAAAATAAGCACAAACTACTTCTCTCATTCAAATTAATCAGAATTTATTTACACAAGTGTCAAGAAGATGGTAAAACAACACTTCGGATAGATTCTGATGTCTAAACTACCCAAAAACAACAACTAACTAAACATGAACAGTAAACTTCAGATTACCTGTGTATGCGTGTGTGTGCGTGTGGGGGAGGGGGGGTTAGTAGGAGCAGAATGAGGGGAGAAAACAGATAAACAAACACACTCAACTAAAGAGCACAGTTGTGACGGGATCACCAGTCCGGCTCAAAACGTAAAACTAACTTTTAAAAATGTGTTACTAAGTTTCTCTGCCCAGACACAGAACAGCCTCTTACGTGAATCTTTGTAAATGAAGAGAAAGTGGTTTGATCCGGCCGGTCAGTGTTTCTTGATGAAACAAAGGGTAGTTATGCTCAGCAGGGTATCCTCCAGGGAGTGTCTCTCTCTCACCCCTGTTCCTTGTGGATGAGGGTTCTGCAGCATGGGCACAGCAGCTTGGCCTCCTTGAGCTCCAGGTCGGTCCAAAGGCGTTCATGTCGAGGCCTGCAGGGTCCCTGGTTCGGCTCCTCTTTGGGCTCAGAAAACTCGCGGGCCATTCACTGCAGAGCTGCAAAACGGACGCTTCTTCAGTCAACGATCTTGGAGGGAAGAGACTTGCAGAGAAAAGAGAAAGGAAAAGAGAGCTTTTCCTTTTATAGCTGGCCCAGGAAGTCAAGCCCCCCCCTTTGGCTTGGGGTCTGTGTCCAATCAGGGGCTGTTCCTTATCACTGCAGGGCCTTAGATGCAAATTTTAAATTGTTAATATTAATTTGTGTAACTTCTCAATACATCGAGATTTTTGACATCTAATAACAAGGGTCTATGTAAAAACATGGTATTGAATTCAAGGGGTAGGATAAGTTTTTTTTTCTTCTTCTTACTTATTTTTGAACATGTCAAAACTGCTGCTGCTTCAAAAAAAAAGTCTCTTGCATTCATTGTTCAAGTATGTTCGAGCATGTCTGTTACTTACACTACCATCATGTTCAAAATAAAGACTTTTGAATTACATTTTTTGTACTTCATTTTCTAAATCTGGTTATAACTGAACAGCTCTTACAGCTGTAAGAATCTGCTGCTTTTAAAAAAAAAAATATTCAAAATCTTTCCCACAATCGAACCACCAGAATTATTTCTTTCAAACTAAATTAACTAAACTAAATTGGTACCTTTTATAGGAGCATGAGGCTCCTTTTAAGAAATGAGACTCTATAGCACCACCCTTCACCACGACGGCTGTCGGGGGTACTGCAGCCAACAGCGAAGCCGGCACAGGAGAACGGGGAGAACGCGCATGCAGCGTCATTTGACGTCACATCCGCAGGACAGCGCGGGAAACTCGGCCCCAGCACTGCAGCACATTTTGCAGCACACAGCCTGTTCAAGGCAACGGAGAGATACGCTAGAGGGCTTTTTTTTTCATAAATCCTGCCTCAAGCTCCTTTAACTGAACTCTCAAAATAAATGATATCAGCACTGATCACAAATGTACACTTTTTAACTAGTGTGAATACGTTGATGTCTCATCAAATGACCTTGCTGGGCAAAAGCCGCTCCACACTGATTGCATCTGTAAGGCTTGTCTCCAGTGTGAACACGTTGGTGAGTCGTTAGGTTACTTTGATGGGCAAAAGCCACTCCACACTGATCACATCTGTAAGGCTTGTCTCCAGTGTGAATACGTTTGTGTCTCGTTAGAGTACCTTGCTCGGCAAAGGCCGCTCCACACTGATCACATCTGTAAGGCTTGTCTCCAGTGTGAATACGTTTGTGTCTCGTTAGAGTACCTTGCTCGGCAAACGCCGCTCCACACTGATCACATCTGTAAGGCTTGTCTCCAGTGTGAATACGTTGGTGAATCATCAAATTACCTAGCTGGGCAAAAGCCGCTCCACACTGATCACAGCTGTAAGGCTTGTCTCCAGTGTGAATACGTTTGTGTCTCGTTAGAGCACCTTGCTCGGCAAAGGCCGCTCCACACTGATCACATCTGTAAGGCTTGTCTCCAGTGTGAATACGTTGGTGAGTCATTAGGTTACTTTGATGGGCAAAAGCCACTCCACACTGATCACATCTGTAAGGCTTGTCTCCAGTGTGAATACGTTGGTGAATCATCAAATTACCTTGCTGGGCAAAAGCCGCTCCACACTGATCACAGCTGTATGGTTTATCACCAGTGTGAATACGTTGGTGACTAATTAGAGCACTTTGATGGGCAAAAGCCGCTCCACACTGATCACATCTGTAAGGCTTGTCTCCAGTGTGAATAGGTTGGTGTCGCTTTAGATGATCTTGTCGGGTAAAAGCCGCACCACACTGATCACAGCTGTATGGTTTATCACCAGTGTGAATTTTCTTATGGAGCTTCAGGTTTGATGAAGTGGTGAAGACTTGCTTGCAATGATCACAGCAGTATCTTTTGGGTCTTCCTTTATGATTCTGTAACAGAGAAGATGACTTACATTATCTTGTCTGCATTATCAAAAGCCTTTTCAGTTTCAAGTATGGAGCTAGAACAGTCTCATAATTCACATATGCACACGCTGATCCACAAATGCAAAGGACAAAATTCACAAATGCACAAACCGACTTACAAATGCACACGCCAATCCACAAATGCATAGACTGATCCACAAATACACAGAACAATTCAAACGTGCGCAGGACACGATACACAAATGTATTTTTGATGCACACATAAATATAACCTGATTTACAAGACAAGACAGGCAAGAATTTCCCATTTCTCTCAACTCATCACAGATAAAAAGAATGACCATAAATTCCTCTTCTCCACAACGCTCGTTTAACCAATACTGATTTGAAGAAATCCTCCATGGCACCAACAAATGATCTATGTGAGGACTTTGCAGACCACTTCAAAAGTAAAATCGATGGGATCAGATCCACTCTTCTAGAACAAAACAGTGTTGCTTTTACCAGACCTGGGGCCTCATTTATCAACCGTTCATGGAAAAGGTTCTAAATTCTGTTGTAGGAATGAAATTTAGAATTCAATTCAATTTTATTTATATAGCGTCTAATACAACAAAAGTTGTCTCTAGATGCTTTCCAGAGACCCATACCCAGAACATGACCCCCGAGCAGTTATTACATAAACAATGGCAGGTAAAAACTCCCCTAGTGGGAGAAAAACCTTAAAGGGGACATATTATGGCATTTAATGTATATTTTAAACAGGCCTTGAATGTCTTAAAAACAATCTAAAGCTTGTTTTTTCTACATAAATCGGAAATTCAGCCTGTGGGCCATGTCTTTAGTTTTACCGCTTCTAAAGCCTTTTTCTGTCCTTCATTCTGAGGGGAGGCGAGGCTATGATAATGAGGCTGTGCGCTGATTGGCTGCTTGAATGACGTGTAGCAGGGGAGGAGACAAAGCGTCGCTCCGGGGAGAAGAGCAGCGGCTGCGTAGCAAAGCGTGTCCACGGTTCTGCGTTAAATCGACACGTACCCTACGCTGTAGGCTCTGTTGGTGTAACGCGGAACCATAAATCAGCCTTTAGTCACCTCGTCTTCACACAGGAAGATTGAATTTAATTCTAAACAGGTACACCACGGTTATTTACTCCAATTCCTCATCATTTAACTCAGACAAATGAATCATGTTAACTGTAAAGAATTCACAGCACTGAATTTTCACAAATGGCAACTTTATTGTTAAAATATATAAATAAAATGTATGCACTATTGCTGGCTCAAGGAAGGACCGCGCGTCTTCTGAATGTGTCGTTGAACAGCTCCAGGTGCTTGAAAGATCTGAAACCACAGAAGAAAAATTTATTAGTTAACACTATACAATCTGTACTGTGCACTCATATTACCATATCTGATCTATTGTGTTGAAATCTGGGGTAATACTTACAAGAGCACCTTACAAAGGATATGCACATTGCAAAAAAGAGCAGTAAGGATAATAAATCATGCTGGGTATCTCGATCACACCAATCCTCTATTTCTTAAATTACAGACTTTGAAATTTATGGACTTAGTGAAAATTAGAACAGCAATAATAATGTTCAAAGCAAGAAATAATAGACTGCCTGAAAACATTCAAAAAATGTTTCAAGCTAAAGAAGGACAATATAGTCTAAGAGGAAAATTACATTTTAAACTACCATGTGTACGCACTACTCTTAAAACCATGTGCATATCAGTTTGTGGGGTAACTTTGTGGAATGGTCTTGATGATAAAATCAAACATAGTACTAACTCTATACAGTTTAAAAACACATACAAGAAAGCAATTCTTGACAAGTATAATAATGGGGACCTCTAAGGGAAGTAATTCACATTACATATGTATTTCTTTGATTATTATTTTGTTTTATTGTGAATGGATTATATATGATACAACTGCCAGCATTCAAGGCTGTTTGTGGATCAGTGTAGAGGTGACGGGGAGATGGACTCTGGAATTTAGGATATTGAGGAGACCGGTTCAATTATGATTATAATTACTGATATTGCTTATTGGTTGTTTGTGTTGTATTTATTTATTTTTTGTTATTTTGTTTTTTCCTTTCTTTTCTTCTTTTTCTTTTCTTTTAATTTTATTTAATTTTTATAGTTTATATATGATATTGTGAGGAAGGGACAGGACTAAATAAGCGTTCTGCTTCCTCCTGTTCCCTCTCGAACACATTGTTTTGCTGTGTGTTTTATTTTTGAATGAGACTGTTAAATTGTTTTGCTTTTATTTTTATTTTTTTTATTCTGATGCTTTTAATTTGATTGGGTTTTGTTGTGTTCGAGACAAAGCCAATAAACAAATAAAAAATAAAAAATATTACGGTACTAATAGAGCCCCGAGCCAGGAGCCCCCGGGTTCGGAGCTCCGGGCTCGGGGCTCCCTCGGAGCTCCCGGGTTCGGAGCTCCGAACCCGGGGCTCCTCGACGGTCCGGTCCGTGAGCAGCTCCGGCAGCTCCGTATGCGGCCCCGGTGCTCCGGAGCTAAGCTAAATACTTTGCCCATGCAAAGATCATACAAATACAAATAACATAAAAATGAAGGTCACTTACCGCTGACTTGTGTGCAGTTGCCGGGTCCGTGCTGTTGGAACTGATCCTTTCATGAGGGTAAATGTCGATGCAAAACCTAATTTTAACTGTCCCTCGCTGTTGAAACCGGTGGAAAACAGTCACCGCTGCTGAACAATGGCTGAAGCTCCAGCCGGCGGAGGGAGCTGGTTGTGGGCGTGGTTTCAGCAGCGGAGGCTGAACCTATGGAACCTATGGAACCTATGGAATCTGCTCCCGTCGTGACTCACGATTCCGGCCCAATCAGCAAGTCCCAGGTTGGGGTGGAAGGTTGGGGAAAGGTTGAGAAGGGGCAGGGCCAGGGAGAGGAGTCTTGACGGACAAACCTCTCCCCCGCCTGCCCGGGCCGTTACCCTGCCCCCTCACTCCCACACTGCAGGATCCGGTGTTTTGCATTCAGAGATGCTCTTCACCACCGGCAGAGGATGCTGCAACATGTACAAAAGAGAAAAAAGAGAAGAGAAGGGGGGGCCAGCACAAAAAACTACAGGAGCGACTCTAACACACTAGAGTTTACACCACCTAGAGATTTACCAACAGCAGCTAGAGGTTTACTAAACACTAACTATAGGCTTTACTAAACAGAAATGTTTTAAGTTTAGTTTTAAAGGTGGAGGTGGTGTCAGCCTACTTAACCCAGATTGGAAGTTGGTTCCATAGTAGTGGTGCCTGATAGCAGAACGCCCGCCCTCCAAATCTACATTTGAATACTCTAGGAACTACGAGTAAACCTGCACTCTGAAAACGGAGAGCTCTGACAGGAACGTAAGGCACTATCAGGTCTTGCAAATAATGAGGAGCTAGGCCGTTTTGGGCTTTATACGCAAGTAATACAATTTTAAATTGAATTATGAATTTTACGGGTAACCAATGGAGCGACGCTAACACTGGAGAGACGTGGTCTCTCCTGCTGATTCCTGTCAGTACTCGTGCTGCTGCATTCTGGATCAGCTGGAGCCTATTCAGCAAATTACTTGGACATCCTGCTAAAAACACATTACAGTAATCTAGTCTAGAAGATACGAACGCATGAACTAGTTTTTCTGCATCACTCTGCGAGACGATTTTCCTAATCTTTGCAATATTACGGAGATGGAAAAATGCTATTTTACAAACCTGATTAGCATATGGTTTAAACGACAAATCCTGATCAAAAACAACACCAAGGTTTCTCACAGTTGCACTGGAAGCCATTGCAACACCATCTAATCCCTTCCTAAGATGTTCTGGACCAAGAATGATAACCTCTGTTTTATCTGAATTTAGAAGCAAGAAATGTCTGGACACCCAGTCCTTGATGTCCTTCAGACATGCCTGAAGTTTAACTAACAGTTCTGTTTCTTCCGGCTTCATAGACAAATAGAGCTGCGTATCATCAGCATAACAATTAAACAGTATGCCTTGATTCTGGATTATACTTCCCAATGGCTGCATGTATAAACTGAACAAGATTGGCCCTAGCACTGAACCCTGTGGAACACCATAACAGACCCTTGATTGTTCTGAAGAAACTTCATGTACATGAACAAACTGGAACCTCTCAGATAGATATGATTTAAACCAACGTAGAGCTGTCCCTTTAATCCCAACAACATGCTCTAACCTGCGCAGTAAAATGCCATGATCTACAGTGTCAAAAGCAGCACTGAGGTCCAGTAGGACCAGAATGGAAACCAATCCCTTATCTGAGGCCATAAGGAGATCATTCGTGACTCGAACCAGTGCTGTCTCTGTTCTATGATGCATTCTGAACCCTGACTGAAAGACTTCAAACAGATCATTTCTATACAAATAGTCACATACCGTATTTTCACAACCATATGGCGCACTGTGTGGAAAGGCGCACCCTCAGTTTTGTGTGTCATTTTTGGTTTTAAAACACACATACGGCGCACCGACCCAAAAGGCGCCGTCTACGGAGACGGAGCTGCACACACATGCGTTGCAAAACACACACGCGTTAAAAATAGAGCGGAAGCAAAACTTAATTTGATATTTTATTTCACTTTTCACATCAATCAAACCCTTCAAAAAGGTTCATATTCTGTTTCTGCATTAAAGAATAAAAAAAAAACCACCGGGGCGCCGCACATAAACCTGTCTCAGCCACCCGATCATCTCCTCATCCATCCAGCCCTTTTCATTTCACTCTGGCTGGAAAAGTCTCTTTAGGCAACGCTTTTCTTTTAAAAATCACCATAGCCGGCAGTTTCTGTCCATCAGCGTGGCAGCCAAGCACAAGAGTAAATAAACTTTTCATACCCCGTTGTGCTGCGGATCCCGACCGCGGCGGTCCCGGGTACCGCTCCGCTCCCCCGCGCTGGACCGGGTCCGCTCCCCGTCTGCTCCCCCGCGCTGGACCGGGTCCGGGGTCCCGGTCCCGGGTCCCGGTCCCCCCCCCCGCTGGTCCCGCTCACACACGCGCTGTCAGGGAAGCCGGTACCGGGTTGTATCCGACAGGAGCTCTGCTCCGCTAATTCAGCTGCGCCAGTCCGAATTTCCAGACCTGTCTCACCCACATGATCATCATTCCTTCATCCAGCCACCTCTTTTCATTCGTCCTTATAATGACTCCGGCTGGAAACGTCTTATGCAAAGTTTTTCTTTTAAAAATCCCCATACACTGGACTTCACAGGGGAGCTGTGGGATAAAGCTATCCGTAGCATACGATCTAGCACGCCTTGCGCTAGACTTGAACTTATTCAATTCAAGGTGCTGCATAGAGCCCATCTATCAAAATCCCGATTATCCGAAATATATCCCAACGTTGCAGACTTATGCGACAGATGCCAGGGCTCTCCCTGCAATTTAAGTCACATGTTTTTCTCCTGTCCTAGATTACAGAAATTTTGGAGTGACTATTCTGTGATCATGTCTAAAGTTCTGGTGAAAAATGTTGTTATGGCCCCCCTCATAGCAATATTCGGACTTTCGGTTGACTCCTCACATATCAGCCCCATACAGTCAGAAGTATTGGCTTTCACATCTCTTCTAGCTAGACGTCGTATCCTACTCTCATGGAAATCCCCCAAGTCTCCGTCTATTGCTCTTTGGCTTAGTGATGTTATGTTTTTTCTAAAATCTGAAAAGGTGAGATATTCAGTAAAAGGCAACTCATCTAAATTTGTTCGTAAATGGCAATCTTTCGTAGATTATTTTAACTCATTGAAGACTCTACCCACCGACTGATCCCTCCCCCTTACCTTAATTTTCTTTTAATTTCTTTCAGTTTATTTATTTGTTTTGATTATTGTTATTTATGCTGCATTTTATGCTGCTTGCTTTTTTTTTTTTTTTATTATTATTATTTCCAGTTAATGGGATATTAGTGATGGGCATTTGCATTTATCACTGCATTTGTTTTTGTATGCCGCATTTGCTCATCCATACTCTCCTCCATTGTTCATTTGTTGCTCATCTGTTTATTTTATTTATTTATTTTTTTTAACTCTACAGAGACTCTGTTCTTAGTTCTGTGTGTTTATAAAAAAAAAAAAAAAAAAAAAAAAAAAAGGGACAATGTATAATGCATAATTCGTATTTTTGATTATTTGTGTTCATGTTGTCATTGTATGTTGTTTTCTTTTCTAAAAAGATCAATTTAAAAAAAAAAAAAAAAAAAAAAAAAAAAAATCCCCATACAGTTTCTGTCCATCAGCGCGGCAGGCAAGCACCACATAAATGAGAATGTGTGTGTGTCGCGCCGCGAAAAACACACACGCGCATGTCGGGGTCCGGTACCGGGTTTGTAACCGACAGATTTGGCTGCAAATCTCGGAGGGTGAAGCTGGTCCGACCTGAGACGTACCTCAGAAATCTCTGCTCTTAAAGCGGCCAGGAACCAGGTCATCGGACCCCGCTTGGGGACCAGGAAGTCGGGCTGCAGCAGCGCCCATCACCGCGGCTTTAACCGGCATTTCAGCCGGATCTGCCGCGGGGATGCGGCGATCGGATCCGCGAACTCACGGCAGGTGCATGCTCGGTTCCAGACATGCAAAACACACGCGCTCTGCAGAACACGCACACACAAGTGTGCTTATTTAAAAATCTAGCGGGAGCAAAACTTAGTTTGATTGTATTTTATTTCACTTTACACATCAAGCAAATCCTTAAAAGTCTTCATCATCTGTTTCGCATTAGAACAGCTCAGTGGATGGTCTCATTCACGTCGCAACTCACGGGGGCTTCACCCGCCCCCTTCTCCCTTTACCGTTCTCATGGTGGCCGGCCTCACATTACCATAATTCAGGTAATAGACACGGCGCACTGTTTCATAAGGCGCCCGGCACATTAAAAAAAAAAAAAAAATGTGCGCCTTATGGTCGCGAAAATACGGTAACTGGCTTGAAACTGCTTTTTCCAGAATTTTAGATACAAATGGAAGGTTGGAAATTTGTCTATAATCAGTTAAGGCAGTGATTCTTAACCATAGGGCCGCGGCCCACACTTGGGCCGCGAGCGCTATCTAGTGGGCCGCGAAAAAAATTCAGTTTTGTACGTGTGGGCCGCGGGGGCCGCGGCCCGCGGGACTGCATAGCAACTCCCGACCAAATGAGGAGAAGAAGACCCTCAGCTAGCTCTAGGTGTAATAGTAAGATAAATGGTGTGTATTTATAGAGAAAATCCTTCATTTTGCACAGAGTACGTTTAGATCCGCCAGGATCAGGGATCGATTACTTGGGTCTGCGCCCAGAGCGAGCGAGCGCGGCGTGATCATTTATCCTGACTCGTCCGCGCAGCCGGGGAGGTCGGTGCCGCTCGGGCGGTGGGCTCCATCATTACTGCTGAAGGATTGTACATGTAGATGTGTCTGCTGGACTGGACTGTTGTTCGGGCTCGCAAAAGCATCGGAAAGTGACTCTGCTGCAGCGGCCAGAGAGCTGCGGGTTCTGCCCGGCCGTCTCAGCTGATCAGGCTCGGATGAAATCCGACACGCGCAGTCCTGACAACTTATTAATGTAAATAAAACTTAGTAAGTTACTTAGTAAGTAATTAGCTTGACTCTTACAGAGATGAGAAGCCTAACAGGTGGAAAGGGAAGTTCAACCCGGAATGGACAGATTCATCCTGGTTCAGTCTTCCCACTGGGACAAAACCAGTGTCTCATACGTTCAGAGACCGTGGCGTTCAAAGTGCGAAAGTGAAACGCCACTGAAACAAAACACAAAGTTTTTCATCAAACATATCCACTCAAGTCTGAACTGAAGTCACAGAAAATAAGCTGACCATCTTAAACATGTTTGGGTCCACATACAGCTGTGAAGCAGCTTTGTCCACAATGAACATAATTAAAACTAAATATCGTTCCAGGTTCATCAATGAGCACCTTCTCATGTGCATGAGAACCTGACACCATCCAGCCCAGATTTAAAGTCCTGGCAGGAGAAATTAGAGCTCAGTTCTCTCACTGAACGACAGAAAGTGAGGGCATAAGATTAAGGGGAAGAAAGAAAAACTGCAAAACTTTTAAATTGCTAAGATGTGTTTATATTAATTTATTATAAAAATGTGTTGAGACAATTAACAAAGAAAAGGGGAAATTCAAACTGCTGGTAAAGAAATAAAATAAGATAGCATTTGAAAAATAAAATAAAATCTTATTTATTTATTTTATTTTTAAGAGAAAAAAATGTGTAATTGAAGTTACACATGTTAATGGGCAAATATGTACTTTTTTAATATAACAGTCAGATGCAGATGTTGACACAACTATGAGGCTACTTGAATATATATATATATATATATATATATATATATATATATATATATATATATATATATATATTTATTATGATGTTCTGGACCTTCGCTGCTATACAGTGTTAATATTTAACGGGCCTCGGGCCACTCTGTACTGAAAAAATTGGGCCCCAAGGTCAGAAAGGTTAAGAACCCCTGAGTTAAGGTGTCTGGGTCAAGAGAAGGTTTTTTAAGTAAAGGTTTAATTACTGCAACTTTGAAAACCTGTGGTACATATCCTAAACTTAGAGATAGGTTAATTTGTTCCAGTATTGTCGTACCAATAAGAGAAAAAACATTTTTGAATAGTCGAGTCGGGATGGGGTCTAACATACATGTGGTTGACTTAGCTCTATTGACGAGTGACGTCAGCTCAGGGAGGTCTATAGGATCAAAACTGAAGAAACACCTACAACCGGCTGGTTGATTTCTTCTCTAATTCTCATGATTTTACTGTTAAAGAAGCTCATAAAGTCTTCACTACTGAGAGCTGCAGGAATGCACGGCTCAACAGAGTTGTGACTCTTTGTCAGCCTGGCTACAGTGCTGAACAGAAAACGTTGGTTACTTTTGTTATCCTCTATCAACGTTGAATAATAAGCTGTTCTGGCTTTGCAAATGGCTTTTTTATATACTATTAGAATATCTTTCCATTCACGATAAGAGTCTACAGACTTACAAGAGTACCACTTCCTTTCCATTTTACGCACGTTTTGTTTCAACATGCGGATATCTGAATTATACCAGGGAGTTAAGCTCCTATGGTTGGAAACCCTCCTTTTCAAAGGAGCAACTTCATCTAAAGCTGAGTGCAACAGATCAGCAGTGTTACTAACAAGGAAATCAACAACTGCAGAGGCAGAACCCAGGTCACTGGCCTCTACTGCTTCACTATTTCCCACTGTCGTAAGATGAGCAATGGCCTCCCTAAATTTAGCAATAACTTCATCAGACAAAAATCTGCTAAAATAATAACTCCTATTTTGCACTTCAACATCGACAATATTAAATTCAAACGTTATTAAGTAATGGTCGGATTACAGGTGACACCAACAGATCATCGGTTTCAACACCGTAGGTGAGAACGAGAGCATGATTAAAACACTGCGTCGGTTTATCCTATTTTTGTGATACCCATTGATTCTAGAAGAGAATCGAAAGCTAATTTATGATTATCGCTTTCAACATCCATATGAATATTAAAGTCACCCACTATGATGAATTTATCTGTACTGATCAATAATCCAGATAGGAAATCTGAAAATTCAGACAGAAACTCTAGATAAGCACCAGCAGGGGGCCGGTACACTACCACTAACACAACTGGCTTCTCTGATTTCCAGCTCGGAAATTTCAGACTAAGCGTGAGGCTTTCAAATGTATTATAATTGCATTTAGGTTCAATTTTTGTTTGGAGACTGGAGTTATAAATTGCTGCGACTCCTCCGCCTCGGCCCGTGTTTCTAGGAATGTGATGATTAAAGTAGCCGGGCGGATTCATTCAAACGATCGTATATTTAGTAGTCCGCATCTAATTTTTCGGTACGAATAAGGGTACGGGGAGTGGGGGGGTCAAGGGAGATTTTTTTTTTTTATGTATTAATGTAAAGCACTTTGTGTTGCACTCCAGCTGCATGAAAAGTGCTATATAAATAAATAAAGTTTAGGTTTAAGTTTTAATTAACTTCCAACCAAAAAAGGCGGAATAAGTCAAATTTACCAAAACAGTATTTATTAAACAGTTACTAAGCAGTGAATGGCACAGACATAAAAAGTGTCACGTTGCATCTCTCTGACTCCCCGTCTGAAGAACATCTGCTAAGAACATGTTCTGGTCCCGGTTTTACCAGGATGAGCTGCTCTGAGCAGGAGGGGGCCCTTAGAGCACCTTTATATTCAGACTAATGTAGGTTTAGGGACTGCAATGTTTCATCCTCTCCTCCTTTACTTTGCATCACTTTCACTTACTTTTAGAAATACGATGTCATATAGTCATATTGACTTTTTTTTCGATGATAGTGATTGATTTCATGTGGCCACATTTAAGCAACACTAGGTGACGTTTCTCAGCTCTGGAAGAGAAAGGCTCAGCGGCGAGCGGACGCGTGCCGAAGAGCCGTGTGCCTCGTGCAAGGAGAAAACATCCCCTCCCGTCTTTACTAAACCGTCCCACTTTGCTTTGAAAAGAGTCCGTCGCGCGTAGTAACCGCGCGGATGAGCTCACGGCGCAAACAGGCCGCGTTTGGGAAATTAAATTAAAGTTAAAGTGGGGTGGAACTGACCGGCGGACCGGACCGCAGCGCCGACACCAGCTGCTGGTCGTATAACGATGCATGCTCAACAGCATGTGACTGACGTATCTAACAGGGGGCGCTTGTTTTGTCTCTACGAAGGAGAGACGAGAGAGTGTGAAAAGTCTGTAATTTAATGCCCGCGGCTAAAAGCAAATACGTGACAATGTATACTCGAATATTCACGATAGTCATTTTGTACATCGCACAGAGTAGAAGCCGAGAAACATCGACTATACTATTTTTCCTGCATTCCCGCCTAATTTCGTGCCGCCCCCAGCTCTTAAAACTCTGACGTCATAAAAATTGTTATTATCTGGCAGGCGTTGGACTGGAAGGATGTCATTTTAACTGCAGTTAAAGCATTACGCCACTATGAGGGCGCTGTTTCAAAGACAGTGCACCAGACCAGAAGAAAAAGAAGACTAATTTTGAGAATTATTTTCTGCGTTTTACCGCCAGTGGTATTTAAAATCGGTGTCCTGGTTTTCCCTGGCTGTTCAAACAGGCAAGTATTGTTTCTTTTGCATCCAAGCATGTCTTGTTTATTTAAAAAAAAGTTTCCTCTGTATCAGTGTAACGTTATTGGTTTTAGCGTTGCAGATATGGCTGGTAAAATCAGCAACTACTTTAAAAAGCGACCTCGCGACGAGGAGAAGCAAGATTGCAGGTGAAACAGGGCAGACAATTAACGTTACAGGCAGTTAAAAAGTAATAAATCATGTTACTGACGAGATGCGGCAATTTTGTCAGGGCTGAAAGTAGTGCAAAAATATACATGGAAGGGGCCGGTGATAGCGAGGGTCCGAGTGCCGGACAGGACGAGCTGGCGAGGCGAGGGTAACGTTTCCAAGTCATTAGGAGCAACGCGAAGCCAACGTGTACGTGATTTAAACATGACTTTTTTATTCATCTTTACAGATCTTCTCAAAAACACAGAGCCAGTGGGTTTGACCGACAGTGGCTGAACCTATTTACCTGGCTCAAGCATACTGATGAAGGTATGATCTGTCATTTATGCCAAAAGCACTCTGCCCCCACGCAGCAGGCACTTGCTGCTGGCCTTGTTAGACAGCCATCTACCAACTACAGGCTGGACACATTAAAAAGGCATGAGATGACAGCCCTTCATAAAGCAGCAGAAGAGAAGGAGAAGTGCATTAAAGAAGGTAGCACCTGCTGTAAAAAAAAAACCAAAAAAAAAAACCATTCAACTATGAAAGTTACTACAAACTAAAATTAAAGTTTTTAAAACAAATAATTGGTTTGTGTTTTTAGGGAGGACACTACAGCGTGCCATTGCTGCACAGGTAGACATGGACCACAGAGCTCTTGAAGGCTGCTTCAAGATAATATATGAATGCCTCAAGCAAAAGTGGCCCCACCACACAAGCTATGATCCCATTATTCGCTTATGCAAGCGCTTGGGCTGTGCTTATTTTGATGGTTTGAATGTAAATTCTTATTTAATCACGTCACTGTACATTGAACATTTTTCACATAATTATTCTACTATAAAGTAGGCCAACCTTATTACTATTTTGCCCCCAGGTCAGTGCCAACACCAAATACACCAGCAGCCATATCATTGATGAGATGGTGGAGGTCATCGGCCAGATTTTGGATGACCAGTTGGTGGCAGAGGTGTCAAAATCCCCAGTGTGGGGATTAATGGTTGATGAGACCACTGACATCTCTGTCACCAAGCAATTGGGTCTAGTTGTGAGGTGAGATTACTTTGTACAATTAAATAAAATTGATGTGTAATAAAATAATTTCAACCACATATAATTCAACTAAATATTTGTTTTTATGTTTAGCTTTTTAGGACCGAACCAAGTGGGACGCACAGCAGTTCAAACCAAGGTGCTGCATTTGGGTGAAGTGTCTGCTGGGGATGCTGCAACTTTATATGACACCATACTGCGGGTAATCCATGACAAGACGCTGCCAACCAACAAGCTAGCCTCCTTCGCTAGTGACGGAGCTGCAGTAATGATTGGTGAGTTTTCTTTTTTGATTTTACCTTAGATTGACATAGTGATTATTTTTGAATTATTCTTTTAGGGAGAAAAGCTGGAGTTGGTAAGAGACTCCAAGACACATTCCCTGGCATGATAACAGTGCAATGTGTGGCCCATCGCCTCAATCTGGCAGTGTCAGACTGCATTAGGGGGCAGAGGGGAGTACCATACCTCACCAGATATGCCAGGATTGTTGGTACAATCTTCTGGTTCTACCAGGCCTCTAGTATTAGGACCAACAGTCTAATGGCCCTTTTCCACTAGTCCCGCCTCAGCTCGGTTCTACCCGCCACGGCCCCGTCTTGCGCTTTTGCACTAGGGGCTGAGACGGGTAGAGCCGCTCCAAGCCGATACCTTTTCTGTAACCATTTTGGCGAGGTTCTATCCGGGCTGAGCCGGGACTATATCTGACGTCACCATCCTCCGCGCCACTGATTGGTCGGGGGCGGGGCGTCAGACGTTTGAATCAGGAAGCGGGAGTCAGCGCGAGCGCAACTCGCGGCGATTTTATTATAAAGCGCAAAACGTCTGTTTGGTGATCCAACTCTGAGGTGCAGATGTTCATAAACCTGGTGGCTGAGGAGAGAATTAAAAAAGGGATGTAGACGGGCTGTTTTACTCTCAGCTGCTCGCGGCTCCAGCTGATTTCTCATCAGCGCCGACATGAACAAAGCGGTTGCGCAATCGAGTACGTCACAGCAGCTTCACCCCAACCTGCCCACTTCTCCCCTGGCTGTGGAAAAACAACCGGGGACAAAACGGGTAGAGGCGTGACGAGCCGAGTCGGGCCGAGTAAGGACTAATGCAAAAGGGGCATAAAGGAAATGGAGAGGCTTTTTGAACTCCCCCAAAACAAACTGCAGGTTAACAGTATTCAGCGCTAGATTATTCAGATTCATTTTCGCTTTTTTGTCATTTACTAAATTCAATGTATTTTGTAGGGAGGAAACAGTACCAGATGGGAGTCAAATAAGGAAGCAACAGATGTGATGCGCCGGATTCTGCCTGCTCTCATCGCAGAACTCTCACTCCAAGCCCGGAATGAGACAACAGCTCAAGGACTGTATTCCTTTGTAAAGGACCAGTTCTTTCCCCCTGCCCTGTGCCTCATGCAACTTGTGCATGAGAAGATCCACCGGCAGTTTTTGGTTTTTCAAAAAAGAAACCTTTTCTTCTCCCAGGTGGAGCAGGGGGTATGAGATCAATACCACAGTCCTTGGTTTTCCTGTTAATTGAAATGCTATTCCTAGCTGAGCCGTTATGTTTTATCTCAGGTCACAGTGCTGAAATCATCCCTCACACAGCTGAAGGAGAGCAACATGGTCAAAGACCGCTGGCAGGCATGGCTCCAGTCTGACGCTGGTCTGAAGCCTCTGCAGGAAGAGGTCCCTGCATATTTCCAAGAGCATGTGTGGGAGAGGTTCAAGAACACTGCAAGTATTAGCAATGTATTTGAGTAATGTGGACAGAAGGACTGTTTTTTTAAAATGTGTTAAATCTTCTACAGGTGATGGAGCCATTTCTGACTGCACCGACAGAAAACATTGAGAACAGATTCCCAAACACCAGCAGTTTGTCTGTCTTCAGTGTGTTCTCTCCCAGACAAATTCAGACAAATGGTGGTGATTATGGGGATGCTGAGATGAGGACACTGGCAGAGCAGTTTCCAAGACTGGGGGAATCTGACCTGCTGTCTGAGTGGAGCTCCTACAGACTCAGAGTGAGGAGTCCTGATCTGAAGGCACGATATATCAGTTACATTAACTGTATTATTTACCACCATGACAGTCTGGTTTTACAGAATAATTTCATCTTTGTTTTCAATTTGCTCTTCTTCAGACCAAATTCCTGGAGGAGGTGCTTCTGTGGCTTGTATCTCCAGAGTCCGCTGAGCTGTATCCCACCCTAAGCCTTGGAGCTGCAATCGCCCTCACAGCCCCTGTCCAGACTGCTGATGTGGAGAGGCTGTTCTCTGCACTCAAAATTGTAATATATGATTGAAAACACTATCACTATTTATGTCTGTATCAAAATAAATACAAAAATATTTAATGCATGAATTGTTTTGTTTAAGGTGAAGACACCTCTGCGCAACAGACTGAAGGAGAGGAATTTGGATGTGTGCTGTAAGGTGGCCATCGATGGACCAGACCAGGAGGCCTTGGACTACAAGGAGTGCATGAGGAGGTTCTACAGGATGAAAAATAGGAGGCTGAAATGTTCTCTGTCTGGTTGCGAGATTTGCCGGTAAAATTTTCACTTGTTCCATTTTTCTTTTGGGTAAGTTAGAATTTTCATATTTGTATATTTGTATTTTTTATGTTAATAAAATAATGCTTTAAATAAACATGATCATTGGCGTATTTTTAATCATATTACATCTCTCAAAATACAAAATATGTTGCTCGAAAAAAGTGTTTGCTTGAGCCAGTTGAAGGCACGGTTTACCCGCACGCGTGTGGGCATGATCAGGATGGTGCCACCTCCGCCTCAATTTGAGCCAGGAAAAACCCTGTCGCGCAGACCTAACTCCAATATGAAATAGAAATGAAAGCAAGATATTTAAAAAAGAACTATTATGAATCAGGTCCCAAAGCAATGGAATTATTGGGGAGACGTTTACAAAAACAACAAGCAGAAACTACAGTCAATAAAATGTATGACCCCAAAACAAATCAGCCCAAATATAAACCAAAAGAAATTGAAAATATCTTTAAAGTGTAAAGATTATTACAAAGAACTCACTTTCCTCAACTCCCTAGACCTACCTTCAACAGGCACAAAAAGTAACAAGGATAACAATCAATGAAAATCGGAAAGCAATTGGCAAATTGAAATCAAATAAGGCACCTGGTAGCGATGGATTTCCCTCCGAGTGGTATAAAACGTTTAGTGATATAAAATGTTTAGTAAAGAACTAACACCACTACTCCACAGTACTTTCAATTGGGTTATTAGTGATGATAAAATCCTCCCCTCCTGGACTGAAGCAATAATTACACTTCTTCCCAAGCTCCTAAAAGATAAGGACTATTGCCAAAATTATAGACCGATATCAGTATTAAATGTTGATTATAAAATGTACACTTCAATCATATCAAATAGACTCCAAACAATTGTACCAGACTTGATAGACGAGGATCAATGTGGATTTGTTATGGATAGACAAACGCAAGATAATATTAAAACATTAAACATTATACATAAAATACATTAAGATAAGATACCAGCAGCCTTGATTAGTTTGGATGCAGAAAAAGCATTTGATAGAGTTAATTGCGAATTTTTATACTTAACTCTGGAAAAATTTGGATTTAATAACAAGTCAATTCCGTGTATCAGGTCTATACATAACAAACCCACAGCTAGACTGAAAGTCAATGGCTCTTTGTCAGAAAGATTTACCTTAGAAAGAGGAACTAGACAGGGCTGCTGCCTTAGTCCAACACAGTTTGCCGTGCACATTGAGCCGTTGGCCCAGATGGTTAGACAAGACCCCTCAATAAAAAGGTATAGATATAAATGAACAAAAACATAAGTTTGTTTGCAGATGATATTAGGATTTATTTGACAAACCCAGTTGTTCATTCAAGCAACTTACACAAACTCTAGAAAGATTTGGTTTATATTCAGGCTATGGAGTAAATATACTTAAAACCCAACTTCTCATGTTTAATTGCTCGCGTAATCAAGAACTGAGGGAATGGCAGATAAACTGGGAAGCTAAATCAATTAAATATTTGGGTATAAATGTGACTAAAGACCTTTCTAAATTATATAGAAGCAACTATGAACACATTAAGACATTAATAGATGGATCACCTATCCACTGGGATTAATTGATAGGATGAATGTGGTTAAAATGAACATCCTGCCACGTTTGCTATATGTGTTCTTATCTTTACCGGTTGTGATATCAAAAGAACCATTTAACAAATGGGATAAATGCATATCAAGATTTGTGTGGGGAGGCAAACGACCCAGAATACGCTATACCACTTTACAATTGTCTAAAGACAAAATGGCAGTCCCAAACCTAAAAGAGTATTTTCATGCCGCTCAACTGCGTCATCTAATCAGCTGGTGTGATAAGGGGTATGTAGCTCGTTGGAAAGATATTGAAATCTCCATATCCAAAAACACAATTCAAACGAATATTGGGGAAATAGAGACCCGCAGCCACATAAGAGGAGAACATAATTTTAACCCAGTGATTTCATTCACTTTAGAAACATGGTATTCCGTAGTGAAACAATTAAAACTTGGTAAGGAAATAGGATTGCTAAAATGGATTGCATTTGACGATAAATTTATATTTATATCAATTTAATTAAAATTTGATGGGAGATTTAAACAGTGGGCAGAAAAAGGAATTACAGTGCACAACTATTAAAAAAGGGTGAAACGAAAAACTTCCAGGAACTAAAAAATGCACATGATCGAACTAATCAGGACTTATTTAGATACCTGCAAATGAGGGACTATTATATCAAAAATATTAAAAACAGATGAGGATAAAATACATCCTATCATAAAGATACTGGTTAGGGCATATAGCCATGCCACCCCGAAAGTGGTATCCGTTTTATATGGCTGATAATTGGACTCCAGAATAGAATCAACATTCTATGTTAAAGCAAAGTGAGAAAGGGAGCTGGGTGAAGAGATTCCAGAGGGCATATGGTATGATTTGTGGAAAACACACCAAAATACTACACAGTCTCCGAGATGGAGAGAATTTAATTGGAAGAACTTAGTTTGATATTTTATCACACCTAAAATCAGAGCTAAACAGATAAATACTCACCAACCATGCTCAGGGCTTAAAGTAAAAAAAATTCCTGAGCCTGAACTTTTTTCCGGGAGCGGGGGCACATGCGCTCGGCAATTTGGCAAGCAACAAAAATGACATAATTTGAATATTATTTTCCTTTTCACTATGGATGCTTTTGATATCTTCGCTAGTTAGGGCCCGAGCACTGAAAGTGCGAGGACCCTATTGTATCTGTGATGTTTATTATTATTATTATTATTCTCGCCGTAAATAAATTGCCTTTTTGGAGGCCTTAAAATGCTCGAAAACTCACCAAATTTTGCACACGCTTCCAGAGTCGCGTAAAATTACGTATTTTATGGGCGACAGGCATGGGTCCACAAGAATGGGCTCTATAGCGCCACCTATTTTATGTTTTTTGACGAGCCCCACAATATGGTTTGACTTACAGCAATGACCTTTATGTGAGTATTATATTAGACAAAGAGCTACAAAAAAGTCTTTTGGACCCATGCTCTAAGTTACACAGGAAGTCCGGCATTTTGAACAGAAAATGTCATTTTTCATGAATTCTGATCATTTCTAGGCCTCGTACTTTAACGAACTCCTCCTAGAGATTTTATCGAATTGGCTCACAACTTGGTTTGTACAATCTAGACACATGGCCGACGCTAAATTGCGAAGCTTTTAAGTTTCTGCCAGAGGGCGTGACCGTAGTGATCCGGCGAAGTTTGAGGTAATTTTTAAGCTTCGCCATCAAACATCAATTGGCTGTAATTCAGCAATACATGATTTGATGTGGTTGAAAACGTATGTGCATGATTGTAGGCTGAGCCTGAACCCATCTATGGTGGAATATTCAGGATCGGTTGTAGCGCCACCTGTTGGCACCAGGAATTGTCATGTCTTGTAGTATGCATCTGTGCTCCAAACGAGATCAGTTTCTTGATCTCAAAGTTGGTGAGATAATAGGTAAGGCATTGACGATGAGTGACAGAGAAAACTGTAAGTTTGTGTCAAAGGGCGTCGCTGTCAGAGGTTGTCAAATTTCGGGGTCTCGCCATGAACATAAAAGTTGTTGTAACTTAAACATAATTGGTCAGAATGAACCCAAATTCAATACATTTAATCGGGCTTGCATTCTGAACAAGTGGATATGACAATCTTGGATGAACTCCATAGCGCCACCTTTTGGTCAGGTATACATTTTTCATCAAATTATGTGCTTTAGTTCCTGTTTGGTTTATCCAATCTTAATGAAATTGACACATTTGATTGGCAGTAGGTTCCTTGTTGACCGTGTCGCGTATCGTGGTTATTTCTTGAAAGGAATTGGCATTTTTATGTCATTCTGTATTTCTGGAAAAATATTAATTAAAAATCTAAGATTTTGTGTAAGGAAAATCAAATGACAGTTTCAGATAGCTTACAACAGGACTAAAAAATCATACACTGGAACATATTATGTTCGGAGAACTTTGTCACTCTAAAAATTAAAAACATGAACTAATAACGTAAAAAGCTATGTCTTTGTCAATAAATGTCATAGACATATGGGACTTCATAAGTATATTGTTTACTGTATTTTGAAAATGTCCTGTGATTTTGATAAACCTAATCATTAGACGTGATTTTAAATGAATATTTATGTGTGATCAGACTGTCTCAGTCAGATCCAGCAGGACTGCTGCCGCTGAGAAGACTGCTGCAGCACTGGGAGGGGAGGGGTTGAGCTCCCGCGGGGGGACGGTGGGGGGATGAGTGCAGTTTTGAATGCGCGCGCAGCTCCCCGGGGGAGGGGGGGTGGGGCGCGGCCGCCATCTTGGACCGGGCGCCGATCGATGCGGCCGCCATCTTGGACAGGGCATTATTTGCGTCTTAGTGCATCATTTCTACTGAGCAAGGTTTCTCCCGGACTACAATCATTCATAACTCTCAGACTCTTTACCCGATTTCCACACAGTTTGGTTTGTACAAATGGCAGACGTGTAGTTATGATACAGGATGCTGTCACACGTTAAAAATACGTAAATGTATTCTGAAGGACTTTGTATTATGCTGTTTTACAAAGACATAGGCTATGGTTTTTGTAAAATTGTATAAAGGAAGAATTATGATTGTTCATTTGAATGTATTGTAAGAGGAGAGGGGTGTGTTGTTGTATTTATTCATTTATTTGGGAGTGAGAGTGACCTTATGCAAATATCTTAGATTAATTCCAATATCTGCTCAACAAACCACTTGCTCAGAAGTTGTTGTCTGTTGTTTTGAAATATGTATACACTGTTGACATCCCACTTGCATTGGTTGTCGCTGTCTTGCCTGTCTCACTCACTGGTTTTTTTTTGTTTGAGTCATTTTTCTTTCTTTTCTATTATTATCATAGCCTGTAATTCCTGTATATAATCGAATTGAATCAATGTATTTTACAATTAGCTGTGATGTACAATAATTGTCATTAAAACCGATAATATTCCTATTTGTTTTAATTGAAATGAGAGAAAAACATTTAATTTTATTAAAATAGAAAAATAATATTTATAGCTTATAGGCTATAAAAATAATGTTCATTAAAGCAGTATATAAATACCATGTTATACCTATCTGTTTCTGGTTATTTTCATATAAAAGTACGTTTTTCAATGTTTATAATTATTCACAAGTATGCAGTGTTATAACTACATCTCTGACGTTCATAACAAACTAAACTGTTAGAAAATCTTTAAAGGGGCACCTATTATGAAAAACACGTGTTTTCTTGTTTTAACATATTTAAAGTGGTCTCCCCTCAGCCTGCCAACACAGAAAAGATGAAATCCCATGAAAATCTGAAAGGGCCCCCACCCTTACAGAGTCCCCCAGTGTCACGTGGTTTCTGTGAGCCGTTAAGATTGGTGCATTTTCTTTACGTCACCAAACTGACACCACCCCTTGGTCTCCTCCGCTGCTGAAACCACGCCCACCACCAGCTCTGCCGCTCGAGCTGCAGCCATTATTACAAGCAGGGGCTGTTTCCACAGCGAGGGAGAGTTAAAATGAGGTTTTGCCTCGACAAGGCGGTGCCGAGAGGGAGAGAGAAAAAAAAGGCGCTGGAGGAAGACACGGCCAAATGTCAAAAATCGGTTGATTTATTCAGCCCCCTCCACAGCAAAGATGCGTCCGCACGTAAGTTGCAGTTCACTTTCAGGCTACACAGTGTAAATATGCAGCCTATAAACCCTGGCCGGTAAATAAAAATAAGGATTGAGATTTTAAAATTATTGATTTATAAGACACTTTATTATAATCAGTACTCGAGTTGAGGGGGGATGAGGGGGATTTCCCCCCTGAAATAAAAACAGTCCAAATCATCCCCCCTGTAAAACTGCCATCACCCCTTTCCATCCCTTATGTCATTTCATCAATGAATGTGGTTTTACTGCTATTTCAACATTTAGAGTCATCACCAGAAAAATAACACCAGAAAAATAACTTATTTGACAATTTTCACCTGTTTCAAGTAAATGTTCACTTGAAATAAGTAGAAAAATCTGCCAATGGGACAAGATTTATCTTCTCATTACAAGCAAAACAATCTTGTTCCACATGCAGATTTTTCTACTTATTACAAGTGAAAATCTACTTGAAACAGGTGGAAATTGTTGTTTTTTCCAGTGATGAGTCTTGTTTTAAGTGTAATGAGATTTTTTTACTAAAATGAGACATTTTAACTAGAAATGAGACAAATATTCTTGTTAAGATTGTGAGTTTTTGCAGTGATCCATGTTACTTATCCTGTGAAGGACAGAGTCATATTGATAAGTTCAGAAAAGTGTTTTTTATTGTTGTGTTTTGATGTATTTGATGTAAGCCCAGTGGATATTTAAAGCTTACAGAAGGCTGCATTTAACTGCTGCTATGTCATTCCTGCAGTATTTCTGCAGCTGTTTTGGTCACTGCTATTATTTGTAATATATTATATTATTTGTAATCAGCACAAATTATCTGTTCCCATATGATCAAATCCACCATCCCCCCTGATTTTTTTTTTTTACAACTCGAGTACTGATTTTAATTATTTACTGATTTTGAAATTATTTATTTGGGCAACAAATGGGATAGCCTATAATCATTCAATTAGTATGTATATGAATACAAGGCCAAATCAAGTGAGACAAAGGCTACACTATCTTCCTGTATGAACTATACGTGTATGAAAAAACACTGTAAGCATATTGGCTGTTCAAAGGTGGTGATGGTGATGACACCAGTCCTGCTGTTGCTTCAGGTATTAACGTTTTACTACCTCCTCTCGAAACACTGAGCCAGGCCTGGTGAAAAATGTGATATTTAATGGTTTGCATTAATGGGCGGGACCTAATGGCTCATCAGCGCCCCATAGAAAACTTTGTGCCTCAAGCCCCACAATACGGTTTGACGTACATGCACCAAAATCGGTACACACCTGTATCATGTCACAACTTAAAGAAAAGTCTCTTGGCGCCATGGCCGAAACCGAACAGGAAGTCGGCCATTTTGAACATTTTGAATTAATCGTGTAATTTTGGCGCAATTTATGCCATTTCTTCGGTCATTAATACGGCCCGAACGTAACGTGCACCCAGGTGTGTTAAACATCAAAACGTGCGTCTCCATCCTCCGACACCACGCATTACTTTTCTCTTTCAAAAGCGTTACCGTGGCGATGCTAGACGGCAAAAAGCGCGCCCACCCTTCATCTGATTGGTTCAGACAGAAAAAACTTTGCGCCTCAAGCCCCATAATACGGTTTGACGTACATGAACAAAAATCGGTACACACCTGTATCATGTCGCAACTTAAAGAAAAGCCAGGCCTGTCGATACATTTGATATTTCATGGTTTGCATTAATGGGCGTGGCCTAACGGCTCAACAGCGCCCACTAGAATACTTTTCTCTGCCATAACTTTTGAAAGGTTTGACATAAAGTGGTGTCATCGGACTCGGTATTGAGTCCTTGACCATAATTGGCGAAAATTAGCCCCGCCCCTTCTTCTGATTGGTTGTCCCGATTTTCTGCTATAACTTTTGAATGGTTTGACATAGAGAGTCGTGGGTGGTGTCATCAGATTCTGTATGGAGTCCTTGACCTTCATTGGCCTGAATTAGCCCCGCCCCTTCTTCTGATTGGTTGTCCCTTTTTTCTGCTATAACTTTTGAATGGTTTGACATAGGAAGTCGTGGGTGGTGTCATTTCTGATATGCTTATGGGGGCGGTGGCCGTGAGTGCGAGGGCCCGTTCATCGCTGCTTGCAGCTTTAATTATCATTGTGTTTGAAAGGGTATAAGACGACCTACAATCTAAAATCTGAATATTTTAAAGGTCATAATGTTATATCGGCAGGTGAAACTCAGGCAGGCTAATTAATTGGTGGCATTGATTAGCAACCATTTAATTCAGTAAAGGATATATATATATATATATATATATATATATATATATATTTGCAAAACACCTAGAGTGCAACAGTTGAACAATAAAAGAGAGGAAAGAACCTGGCTGGCCCTGGTGAGGTGGTTGCTGGTTCTCCCTCCTAGCTTGTCTCAAGTCCAGTCCTCTTTCCCTTCATAATGGCACAATTCTACTGCAGTAGAAAACTTGTGACTTGTTTCCACTCAAGCTCATGAGACTGCAGGATCTTCTAGTTCCAGGAGTGCTGAAGCATCGGCAAGATTCACTTTTCTGCTTGCCAGATGTTGAGTTGTTACTCTGGCCGTATCAAAAAAGTAAACAAGTACTTTCATAATTTTGTCCTGCTCTGGCTGGTGGCTTCATCAATCTTTAATGAAAACACTCTTTTTGAGCTTCTCTGACAGCCGTTTTTTTAAACTCTGGTGCTGTGCCCAGACCTGTCAAGTCTCCCGTTTTGGCCAGGAAACTACCGTATTTTACCCTCTTTCCCACCGTCCTCCCGTATTAGTATTTTCCCGTAATTTACCGTTTTATAATATAATAATTCTTAAAAAGGGTTATTGTGCCTTTTTCACCTCTCGCAATGTTAGTGGCAACAAAGGGAACAAACTCGGAACAACAAATCACATGGATGGATATGTAACGAGAAGAAGACATTTCTGCCAGAAAAGTGAAGATTTCATGTAAATATATCTAAAAATGGGAGCCAGAGACCCACATGAGTGACAATGACAAATTAAAAGAAAATGTTTAACTTGAGGACAATCAATTTGTATATAAACTGAAAATATTTAAAATAAATAAATGTGCTTTAATTCCCCTATGTGTTTTAATTTAGGCTCTATTATAGGAATTGCATACAGATGAATGTCAACAGCATTTCAGTGTCAACAAATGTACATAAAGAGCACATAATTGTAGTTTGTAAATGATTGACAGGTAGATGTTTTAAATATCTTGTAAACCTGTCTTAAAATGTAAATACTGTAATACTGGACCTCGGTTGGGCTGGTTGGACAGCGGGTGGCGGAAAATTTCCCTTATTTTTTTTAAATCCAAAACTTGACAGGTATGTGCCATGTCACATGGCACATACCTGTCAAGTTTTGGATACACATGATGTGTATTCATATAACTGGCATGATGATTAGAAATGGTCAGGCTCCTCAAAGCTTTTTTATCAACCGCAATTTTTTAAAATAGATTTACAAGCGGTTGAGCAATACAGAAGGATAGATCATGTTAAGCAATGAATGAGCACAGACGGGTGTTCGCATCACAAACCCGGTGGGCCGTTGGTGCCAGTCCGTCAGCCATGGCTGCGCTGAAGAGACAGCAGCTCTATTAAGGCTGATTTATGGTTCTGCGTTACACCAACGCAGAGCCTACGGCGTAAGGTACGCGGCGACGCTCACCGTACGCCGTACCCTACGGCAGGGGTTCTTAACCTTTCTGACCTTGGGGCCCAATTTTTTCAGTACAGAGTGGCCCGGGGCCCGTTAAATATTAACACTGTATAGCAGGGGTATTCAACTAAAACATTAAGAGGTCCATTTAGAGAAAATTTACTCAAGCGAAGGTCCAGAACATCATTATATATATATATATATATATATATATATATATATATATATATATATATATTATGTGTGTGTATATATTCAAGTAACCTCATAGTTGTATCAACATCTGCATCTGACTGTTAGATTAAAAAAAGTACATTTCAAAAATATTTGCCACTTAACATGTGTAACTTGAATTACACATATTTTTTTCTCTTAAAAATAAAATTGATTTCATTTTATTTTTCAAATGCTATCTTATTTTATTTCTCTACCAGCAGTTTGATTTTCCCCTTTTCTTTGTTAATTGTCTCAAAACATTTTTATAATAAATGAATATAAACACATCTTAGAAATTGAACAGTTTTGCAGTTTGTCTTTCTTCCCCTTAATCGTATGCCCCCACTTTCTGTCGTTCAGTGAGAGAACTGAGCTCTAATTTCTCCTGCCAGGACTTTAAATCTGGGCTGGATGGTGTCAGGTTCTCATACACATGTGGAGGTGCTCATTGGTGAACCTGGAACGATATTTAGTTTTAATTATGTTCATTGTGGAGAAAGCTGCCTCACAGCTGTATCTGGACTCAAACATGGGCGTTTTAAGATTTATTTTATTTAAGATATTAAATTAATCAGTTGTCAGGACTCAGCGTGTCGGGCTTCATCCGAGCCTGATCAGCTGCGACGAGCTGCGACGCGCTGCAGCCCAGTCACTTTCCGATGCTTTTGCAACAACAGTCCAGTCCAGCAGACACTTCAGCCCACGCATCTACCATCCTTCAGCAGTAACGAGCGGCAGCGGGCTCCGCGGCCGCGGGGACGCGTCGGCTCCCGCTCAGTCGGGCGGCTCCTCCCGCTCTCCGGCCCGCCTCCGCGGGGCAGCTCCCCCGGGAGTCTTGTCTCCTTCTCGGCTGCGAGCCCCAGGTCTCGCCGTCCGCCCCAGGTGTCCCGCCCAGAGCCGCCGCCGGGCAATCACTGGCAAATCACGCCCCCCTTCCCCCTTCTCATGGTGGCTTCAATTACGTCCGCCTTAAGCCTGAATTATGGTTCCGCGTAAATCGACGCAGAGCCTACGCCGTAGAATCCCTGATCCTGGTGGATCTAAACCTACTCTGTGCAAAATAAATGATTTTTTCTGTAAATACACACCATTTCTCTTACTATTACACGTACAGCTAGCTGAGTGTCTTCTCCTCATTTGGTCGGGAGTTGCTATGCAGTCCCGCGGCCCCCGCGGCCCACACGTACAAAACTGAATTCTTTTTGCGGCCCTCTAGAGGGCGCTCGCGGCCCAACGTTGGGCCGCGGCCCTATGGTTAAGAATCACTGCCCTACGGTGTAGGCTCTGCGTCGATTTAACGCGGAACCATACTGTAATTTAGCCTTTAGCGGGATCTCCTTCGTGGCGAGGTACAACTTTTACCGGCGTAGGCCTACGGTAGCTGTTTAGAGCAGAGCTGCAAAAGCACCTGGCTCTCTTCTGGCACCCGCTACCGAAACACCTGCCGTCTCCGCCCGTTTCTTCCGTCCATGCCCAGCACCATTTAATTTTCAGTCTTTTATCGGCCAAATCATCCTCTACAGACTTCATGAATTTTTTATTCGTCTTGAAGTCGGTGATACGCAAGTGTTCATGTTCCTGAGGGCTAAAGTGCAGCGCTCTGCTGGAGTCAAAGACCCGCCCAGCTCCACTTCTGATTGGCTAGTCAGTGTTTCCCCTAGAATTTTTTTTCAGGCCCGGTGGTACCCACCGAAAAAACCCTAAACAGACGAGGCGCGTGGGATGGCATATTGGACATGTGATATGCAGCAATATAACAAAGTTTTACATTAAAAATCATTGTAGGCCTATATTGCTGAATTATATCACTTCAATGAAATCATTAGGCTTAATCTAACCTTTAACCAGAGTGTCATGGGCCTGAAAGGCTGCAGTGTGCTGGTCTGACTCCATATGAGCATTAGGCACATCTTTTCTATATATTTCAGAGGGGATCTCTATGAAAACCCTCTGGGATGCTCCTCTTTTAACGGGCTGCTTGGGCCGACGGCATATGCGACAAAACATCCCTATTCACAATTGAGATTATATCAGTTATAAATAATTTAAACATTGTAGAAGATTTCTTTTTTTCCCCGTTTTGTTATAACAGAGTTACATGCATTTGACTGGGGAAAAAAATGAACCTTTAGTGGTTCTAGTGGAAAGACAATCTATTGTCTGTTATTTTCATCATTATTGCTTACCAAAAAAAGAACCTCAATCAGAACAAAAATGTAAGCTAAACAACAAGCAGAACCTACGGCGTAGGGTACGCGGCGACGCGCAACGTACGGTGCGTGTCCCCGCGTACCCTACGCCGTAGGTTCTGCGTTGGTGTAACGTGGAACCATAAATCAGACTTGACGCTCATACATGGCTGGCGCTAGGACCCCGCGGACGCATGGTGTGTTGTCGGGCTGTTTTTTCCTTCATGCTTCCCTGCAGCGTCACATGCAAACACAAACACACGTACCTGGCAGAAAGATTTCTTTATATCATGTTGTCTGTCGCCCGCGATATTTTTTCTTTTTTTGGCCGGCGCCATAGTTGGCTAGCTACAAACTCTATACATCCCATAATGTATAATAATATGCCCGCGCTCTCAGCAGTTACTTGGCAACGAAGCAGGTTGACTCACGTTGCAGAACAGTGCTGCAGAGTCGTAAACGTAAATGATCATTGATTTTTTTTTTTAGGCCTGGCGGGGGTTCTCGTTGGCCTGGCGGCCCCGCCAGGCCTATACAATGGTAGGGGAAACACTGCTAGGGTTAGTTTGGTTAAGCACCAGTCTATGGCCAGAGCTGCTTTCCTCTCATTCCATTGGTAGACGAACCCAGTTGACTCAAACTGACAGCCTATCAACACATCTTCATATGTAAACCGTTAAAGTTATTCATCTCTTTTTTTTTTTCTTTTTTTTTTTTTTTTAAATCAGTCAAACTCCACACGCCGAGAAATGAAAACAAAAAAACTCCATACGCCGGAGATCCAGCACGGTGCCGGAATACTTTAAGCCCTGCATGCTGGATATTGTGTAACCACATGGATCCAGATCACACACACATATTTTGGAAATGTATGAATGTACAGCCCTTCTGGGAGAATGTTCACTCAGTTCTCTGTAATGTACTGGGATATGTGATTCCCAAATCCTGTCTTACTCTGTACCTTGGACATTTGGATGGATGGGTATATGTTGGAGACAGATATCTGGTCAAGATTCTACTAGTGGCTGGGAAGAAGGCCATTAAAAAAAACTGGCTCAAGTCTGATCCCATAGACATATATAAAGGCTAGATGACTCGTCCGCGCTGCTGCCAATGCAGAGCGACGTCGTCACAAGGCGGCCATCTTGCCACAGGAGAGCTCGCTCACTCATAACATTGTGTTTAATGGTGCATGTACTGCTTAAAACAACCTTAACTTGCTCAATTCTCAACAGATTTCCAAACAGTTTGTTTTTTTATGAACGTCAGAGATGTAATTATGACACTGCATACTTGTGAATAATTATAAACATTGAAAAACGTACTTTTATATGAAAATAACCAGAAACAGATAGCTATGGAATGGTATTTATATTAAATCAATATTTCTATAGTATTCTTAGTAATATTTATATTTACATTATAACATATATACATATATATTATTACCATATAACATTATATATATATATATATATATATATATATATATATATATATATATATATATATATATATATATATATATATATATATATATATATATATATATATGGTAATAATATATGTATATATGTTATAATGTAAATATAAATAATGTAAATAAATATATATATAATAAATATAAATAATGTAAATATAAATATTACTAAGAATACTATAGAAATATTGATTTAATATAAATACCATGTCATAGCTATCTGTTTCTGGTTATTTTCATATAAAAGTACGTTTTTCAATGTTTATAATTATTCACAAGTATGCACGTTCATAAAAAACCAAACTGTTTGAAAATCTGTTGAGAATTAAGCGAATTAAGGTTGTTTAAGCAGTACATGCACCATTAAACACAATGTTATGAGAGAGCGAGCTCTCCTGTGGCAAGATGGCCGCCGTGTGACGACGTCGCAGCAGCGCGGACGAGTCATCTAGCCTTTATATATGTCCAGTGTTTCCCCTACCATTATATACCAACGAGACCCCCCGCCAGGCCTAAAAAAAAAAAAAAACAATGATCATTTACGTTAGGAGCCTCTGCGCAGCGCTGTTCTGCAACGGGAGTCAACCTGCTTCGTTGCCTAGTAACGCTGCTGAGAGCGCAGGCATATTATTATATATTATGGGATGTATGGAGTTTGTAGCTAGCCAAAAAAAAAAAAAGAAAAAATATCGCGGGCGACAGACAACATGATATAAAGAAATGTTTCTGCAGGTCCGTGTGTTTGTGTTTGCATGAGACGCTGCAGGGAATGATGAAGGAAAACACGCACCATGCGTCCGCGGGGTCCTAGCACCAGTCATGTATGAGCGTCTAGGCTGATTTATGGTTCTGCGGTACACCAACGGCGTAGGGAAAAAAAATCTTCTACAATGTTTAAATTATTTATAACTGATATAATCTCAATCGTGAATAGGGATGTTTTGTCACATATGCCGTCAGCATAAGCAGCCGTTAAAAGAGGACCATCCCAGAGGGTTTTCATAGAGATCCCTCTGAAATATATAGAAAAGATGTGCTCAATGCTCATAAGGGGTCAGACCTTTCTGGCCCATGACACTTTGGTTAAAGGTTAGATTAAATCTTATTATTTAATTGAAGTGATATCATTCAGCAATATAGGCCTACAATGATTTTTAATGTAAAACTTTGTTATATTGCTACATGTCCAATATGCCGTCCCACGCGCCTCGTCTGTTTAAGATTTTTTCGGTGGGTACCACCGGGCCTGAAAAAAATTCTAGGGGAAACACTGATGTCTATGTCTGATCCCCCCAGTAGCCAACAATGGATGTCAATTATAGATGAAATACTGGTGATGGAACATCTCACATACAAATTGAAAATGGAAGAAGATCTCTTTGTAACAAAGTGGGGAAAATGGTTGTCATATAAGGAAAGAAGTGACAGTACGTAACTGTGCACAGACTCTGGTCGATCTTTCTGAATGGTTGTTTTTTTTAAATTAATTTGTTTTATCCTCTTTATTATTATCATTATTAGGGACCAAGCACTAACAGTGCGAAGGCCCTATTGTTCCTGTAGGAACCCCCCCCCCCCCCCCCATTTTTATTTTTCCGACGAAATTAGGGCCTTTTTTCCCCCCTAAACGTGCCCCAAAAGTCACCAAATTTTGCACGCAAGCCAGGCCTGGTGAAAAATGTGATATTTAATGGTTTGCATTAATGGGCGTGGCCTAATGGCTCAACAGCGCCCCCTTGAAAACTTTGTGCCTCAAGCCCCAGAATACGGTTTGACGTACATGCACGAAAATCGGTACACACCTGTATCATGTCGCAACTTAAAGAAAAGTCTCTTGGCGCCATGGCCGAAACCGAACGGGAAGTCGGCCGTTTTGAATTAATCGTGTAATTTTGCCGCAATTTATGCCATTCCTTCGGCAGTTAATACGAATACGGCCCGAACAGTAACGTGCACCCAGGTGTGTTATACATCAAAATGTGCGTCTTTTCTCAGTCAAAAGCGTTACCGGGGCGACGATAGACGCCAAAAACTGCTACATCTGCTTCTTCATCTGATTGGTCCATGTTTGATAGTTCTTACTTTCTGCCATAACTCTTGAATGGTTTGACAGAGTCGTGGGTGGTGTCATCAGACTCGGTTTTGACTCCTTCACCTTAATTGGTGCAAATTAGCCCCGCCCCTTCTTCTGATTGGTCGATATCTGATAGTTCCTACTTTCTGCCATAACTTTTGAATGGTTTGGTATAGAGAGTCGTGGGTGGTGTCATCCGCTAAATGTCCAGGCCTGAAGAATCTACATGCAAGTCATACAAGCTTCCATTGCAGCCTGAACGTGCACAAGGGCCCGTTCATCGCTGCTTGCAGCTTTAATTAGTGCCACGGCCCCCGGCCAGAGGCACGACTCCTCCAAAGCTATGCAATAGCAAGGAGGAGTAGGCCTCTGGCCGGAGGCCAGAGGCACTATTGTTATTCTGCGGGTTTATTAGTGCCACGGCCCCCGGCCAGAGGCACGACTCCTCCAAAGCTATGCAATAGCAAGGAGGAGTAGGCCTCTGGCCGGAGGCCAGAGGCACTATTGTTATTCTGCGGGTTTATTATTATTCTTCATTTTCCGGACAACTTTCGGTTCGCTACTCCTCCTAGAGCTTTGAGAAAACGCGAAAAGTAAAAACGTAGAAACATGCGCCTTAATCGGGAATCGTGTGCTATGACTTTTATAAGCAATTGGCGTGCACGTTTTTGCGCAACGTGGACAAACGTGCGCGCTAAAACCCATCCGGAATGCATTGGGAGAACTTTGGGGCCTCACCACTCGCACACGGTTACTCGAAAAATTCTGAACCAAATTACAAAGTTGTAGGGCCTGAATTTAACTACAGTCCTGTGGATTTTCAGAGCGATGGCACAAATAGTTTTTGCACGAAGTGCAAAAACATTTCCAAATTTCCCAAACTAATGGGGAGATCACGTCCCATGTATTCCTATGGCGCCATTCAAAGCGGATGGGAGAAAAAAGACGAAATTCACCTTTTTTCTCAGTCACGTATCTTTCTCATACTTGCACGTAGAAATGTCATTCAAACTTCAAAACGGAGGAAAACTTCTGTTCTCTCTCTGAACCTGGAACTGTTTTTTCCTAAAATGTACACTTTTCAAGATATGAGCGCTCAAGCGAGGACTGGAAATCACTTTTTTGTCAAATCTTCAGTGCGGTTCGAATTCATTAGAGTGGAGAGACTTTCGAAAAATGATCATAATTTTTATTTGTAACTCGAGCTCACGGGCAAACCGTAAAAGCTAGAAAGATAATTTTTGGTCAGAATGTAGACATAGATGTTGAGTTTCAAATAATGTGACTTTGACAGGCGTTGTGTGCACAAAATTGGAACGGCAGGGCCAACAGACACGCCAAATCCTGTCTCTCTCTCCATTGACTCCCATGTTAAATGAAGTTTTCTTCAAAAAAATCTCATTTTTGTTTTCGAATTGCTGTTACTAACACATTTTAAGTGATATCTGTATGAAAATAACATTTCCGGAATCTGCTGGGTTCTCCGTCGCTCACAATGTTTTCATTTTTCTGCTAAGAGCTACGGTTTGATGACAAAGTGGAGTGATTTGAGGTTTGTCACAACCGAAAATATAGCTGAATCATTACCTCTGTATATATACTAGTAAGCTTCTGAAGTTTCTAGAAGCTTCTCTGTTCTGATGACTCATCCCCCCCGCAGGCTTCTGGGTCATGTGACCCAGGACTGGTCACATGACTCAGTCAGTACAGACTTAATATAATATAACCTGGAAAATGGAGAAATCTGAACCCTGACCTTCATCATCCTCTACCTTCATCATCCTCTACCTTCATCATCCTCTACCTTTATCATCATCCTCTACCTTCATCATCCTCTACCTTCATCATCCTCTACCTTCATCATCCTCCTCTACCTTCATCATCCTCTACCTTCATCATCCTCTACCTTCATCATCATCCTCTACCTTCATCATCCTCTACCTTCATCATCCTCTACCTTCATCATCCTCTACCTTCATCATCCCTCCATCCATCCATCCATCCATCCATCATCCCTCCATCCATCCATCCATCCATCCATCATTCCTCCATCCATCCATCATCCATCCATCATCCCTCCATCCATCCATCATCCACCCATCATCCATCCATCCCTCCATCCATCCATCATCCATCCATCCATCATCCATCCATCATCCACCCATCATCCATCCATCCATCATCCATCCATCCATCATCCATCCATCCATCATCCATCCATCCATCATCCATCCATCATCCATCCATCCATCATCCATCCATCATCCATCCATCATCCATCCATCATCCATCCATCCATCCCTCCATCCATCCATCATCCCTCCATCCATCATCCATCCATCCATCCATCATCCATCCATCCATCATCCATCCATCATCCATCCATCCATCATCCATCCATCATCCCTCCATCATCCATCCATCCATCAGCCATCCCTCCATCATCCATCCATCATCCATCCATCCATCATCCATCATCCATCCATCATCCATCCATCATCCATCCATCCATCATCCATCCATCCATCCATCATCCATCCATCCATCCATCCATCGATCATTCATCCATCCATCCATCATCCATCCATCATCCATCCATCATCCATCCATCATCCATCCATCATCCATCCATCATCCATCCATCCATCATCCATACATCCATCATCCCTCCATCCATCATCCCTCCATCATCCATCCATCCATCATCCATCCATCCATCATCCCTCCATCATCCATCCCTCCATCATCCATCCCTCCATCATCCATCCATCCCTCCATCCATCCATCATCCATCCATCCATCCATCATCCATCATCATCCATCCATCCATCATCCATCCATCATCCATCCATCATCCATCCATCCATCCATCATCCATCCATCCATCCATCATCCATCCATCCATCATCCATCATCCATCCATCATCCATCCATCCATCCATCCATCATCCATCCATCCATCCATCATCCATCCATCCATCATCCATCCATCATCCATCCATCATCCATCCATCATCCATCCATCCATCCATCATCCATCATCCATCCATCCATCCATCCATCATCCATCCATCATCCATCCATCCATCATCCATCCATCATCCATCCATCCATCATCCATCCATCATCCATCCATCCATCATCCATCCATCATCCATCATCCATCCATCCATCCATCCATCATCCATCATCCATCCATCATCCATCATCTATCATCCCTCCATCATCCATCCATCCCTCCATCCATCCATCATCCCTCCATCCATCATCCATCCATCATCCATCCATCCATCATCCATCCATCCATCATCCATCCATCATCCCTCCATCCATCATCCATCCATCATCCATCCATCCATCCATCATCCATCCATCCATCATCCATCCATCATCCATCCATCATCCATCCATCATCCATCCATCCATCATCCATCCATCATCCATCCATCATCCATCCATCCATCATCCATCCATCATCCATCCATCCATCCACAGTATATACAGCATAATACAGTATACACTTCCGGGTCATGTGACCCAGAACTGGTCACATGACCCAGGGAATGCACATTAGCCCCGCCCCTTCTTCTGATTGGCTGATACGTTAAAGTCCAATATCTTTTGAATGGTTTGACATACAGAGACATGGGTGGTGTCAAATGACTAAGTATCGAGCCCCTGACCCTCATTGGTGCAAATTAGCCACGCCCCTTCTTCTGATTGGCTGATACGTTAAAGTCCAATATCTTTTGAATGCTTTGACATACAGAGACATGGGTGGTGTCAAATGACTAAGTATCGAGCCCCTGACCCTCATTGGTGCAAATTAGCCACGCCCCTTCTTCTGATTGGCTGATACGTTAAAGTCCAATATCTTTTGAATGGTTTGACATACAGAGACATGGGTGGTGTCAAATGACTAAGTATCGAGCCCCTGACCCTCATTGGTGCAAATTAGCCACGCCCCTTCTTCTGATTGGCTGATACGTTAAAGTCCAATATCTTTTGAATGGTTTGACATACAGAGACATGGGTGGTGTCAAATGACTAAGTATCGAGCCCCTGACCCTCATTGGTGCAAATTAGCCCCGCCCCTTCTTCTGATTGGCTGATACGTTAAAGTCCAATATCTTTTGAATGGTTTGACATACAGAGACATGGGTGGTGTCAAATGACTAAGTATCGAGTCCCTGACCCTCATTGGTGCAAATTAGCCACGCCCCTTCTTCTGATTGGCTGATACGTTAAAGTCCAATATCTTTTGAATGGTTTGACATACAGAGACATGGGTGGTGTCAAATGACTAAGTATCGAGTCCCTGACCCTCATTGGTGCAAATTAGCCACGCCCCTTCTTCTGATTGGCTGATACGTTAAAGTCCAATATCTTTTGAATGGTTTGACATAGAGAGTCATGGGTGGTGTCATTGGACTTGGTATTGAGTCCTTCACCTTTATTGCTTGTAAAATGTACACAAATTTGCAGCAGCCCGCCGTGGCACTCTCAAAATTTCTGCAAGAAATTGTCTAGTTGCTATTATTATTTTGTATTTGACAGTTTCTTTTCTCATCCGTAGATTTGAGGAATTAGTCTTAAATGTGTTTGTTAACATTGATAATTGAAATAAATCAAAATTGATAAAGAAAGAAAAGTGTAATGATGATGTCCTCCATCTCTAGACCTGCCCCCCCTGGCTCTGTGGGCCTGCTGATGGCCGGTGTCTCTTGGACCTTACCTTGGTGTCAGTGTTACGGGCCTCAGGTCCTGAGACCGCTGCAACAAGATTGGAGCTTTGCCTCACGGAGTTGAATCCTCCTAACTCTCCTCTGGAAACCTGGGAAGCAGAATTGAAACGTCAGGAGGAAGCCGGCCGTCTTTCTTCCCCGGAAAGCTTGGTCTGATCTATTTTGGAGACCGCCTCTCTCTTCTATTGACTGTAAACTTTTGAAAGAAGGGTCGATAATTCCTGTCAGCCAATACAATCAGAGTTACCCACGTGCGTATTCTCCAAAGGTAAACAGTCGCCAGAGCATACTGAGTGCACGGACACCAGTGAGCATTAAACCAGTTTAAAAACAAATATAAAAACATGATTTTCACAAGGTGCAAAGAGGAAGGGGTTTAGCGCCTTTAGGGGCCAGATATAACACTATTGGGTGAATGGGTAGATTTGTTTATATTTATGTACATATAGCACGCACACACACTTGTGATAAAGTTCTTTATTTTCTATCATGCAATTAAAAAAAATTTCATACATTCTGGATTCATTACAAATCAACTGAAATATTGCAAGCCTTACTTTAATATTGCGTATTATGGCTTTTTTGAGATAGGATATTTGAGTTTTCTTAAGCTGTAAGCCATAATCAGCAATATTAAAATAATAAAAGGCTGGCAATATTTCAGTTGATTTGTAATAAATCCAGAACGTATTACATTTCTGCATTACAGAAAATAAAAAGGACTTTATTACAATATTCTAATTTTCTGAGACAGTGCTATGTGTGTATGTAATATATATATATATATATATATATATATATACACATATACATACATATATACACAATTATATTATATAATGTATGTGTGTGAATACGTGTGTAAGTAGATATATACATACAGGTAGATATAGAGCAGATGGAGTTAATATAGATATAGTATGGTGTAAATAAGTATATTTATATAAATATTTATATGGGCATATAGAAATACTCAACTATGTATGTATAGGTAAGTATGTGAGTATAATTATAGTATAGTTAGTTATTATACGTGTTAATAAATGATTAGTGAATGGGGGTAGGATTAAATAAGTTTACACTTCTTCATACTCCTTTTTACACATGTAAATTAAGATAGTAAGTGTTAAAATGAAATTCTTTGTTTTGTTTTCTTATCTTCTCTTTAATTGTTGTTTTTCTACATGTACAAAATAAAAATAAAATAAATAAATAAATAAAAGCTTCTAGCTCTTGGTGATGAATATGGTTTGGGTCACAAAATAATCCTGAAGGAAGAGATGGCAAAAAAAATAACTGTAGATTAAGTTTTCGAAAACTACCTATGAGTGATGCTGGTGCTCTGTTTGAAACCAGATGGGTCATTGTCTCGGTTTCTTTGTTTCGGGCCATGTGGTCAACTGGAAGACAACGTGATCTTACAGTGGATGTTAGACCTCAGAGTTGAAGTTACACCTTTACCATGTTCAACACGTGGCTGCGGCTCAACACTTGTTAGACTCACAAAATAAACTTTAAAGGTTTCAAACAAAAACTTTGTATTTATATTTCAATTGAATTTTTTTTTATCGTGCAATTAAAAAAAACATAATTACAGTTTGTATATTTTTTCCTCTCCATCTGATTTTTGATTGAAAGTTAATTTTATCTTTGCTTCCATAATAAAGAAACAAAAATTCCTTCACACTTTTGTTAGTTTAGAGCATTAATCCTCAACTGGCGGACCGCGATCCGGTCGCGGACCGCCGGCCTCCTCTGTCCGGACCGGCGGACCCCAGGCAAATTATATATTTAAAAAAAAAAAAAAAAAAAGATTTTATTTAATACTTTTTAAATATTAATGGACCATAATGTGCGCAGTTACCGCGACCATTATTTTGTTAAACTTTGCATGCATGAGCAGCACCGTAGCTTGTGTGTGCAGCGTGACTGTCTGCAATTCTCTCGCCGCACAGAGAGAGCCTGCATGGGGCTTGTGTTTACTGTGTGTGTAGCCCCTTTCACACAGCCAGTTCGAGGCGGGAACGTTGCGCCTTTAAGCCGCCTCGCTGTTCTGTGTGAAAGTCACGGAGGCGGAATGGGGGGGCCAAGTGGCCCCACCAATAAGCCGGCAGCGGAGGTAGTCACAGAGCCGAAACGGGGTCTGTGTGAATGACACAGCCGGCATGCCGGCATGCCACTAGACGCTGACGCTGTCGTCACGCCTCTGATTGCGGAACGCCGGCATGCTGTGTGAATTTACAGACGGGAGCGGCGTTATGCCGGCGTTGTATGGTTCTGTGTGAACCAACAAAGGCGGCGTATTGGCAGGACTTCTTTACACCAATATTGCGGAATCTCTGTGTGAAAGGGGCTTGTGTGTGTGTGTGCGTGTGTGTGAGAGAGAGCGTAATGGCCGTCGAATGGCTCAGCTGGGCATGTCAGCGAGAACGCTGCGCTGATTGGCTGTTCTGACACACTGATGCATTAGCATGCGTCTGCTACAATACACACTGACACGCATTGGAAACAAACGCATGCGCGACGTGACGGTGTGCCAGACGAGTCGCGCAAAGTTTAAATTCTCCTCTGTTTTGCGCTGTTTTACACGAGTACATGTTGAATTAATCACGATGGCGTGCTCTAAATTCAGTACCAAGAGAAAGGTGGACAGTGAGAATCGCCGTTTTCATGAAGAATGGACTGACAAGTATGCTTTCATTCTACCTCTGTCAAGCAACAAGCCAATGTGTCTTATATGCCTAAAGACGGTAGCTCTGATCAAGAGTCAAAATGTTCAACGCCATTATGTGACGGAGCACAGTTCTTTTGAGCGTGATTTCCCTCCTAAGTCAGAGCGCAGAACAAAAGAAATAACAAAGCTGAAAAAGTCATATGAAGACTCAAGCAAGAAGTTTGTTACATGTATGACACAACAGCAAAAAGCAACAGAGTGCTCACTCAAAGTTGCTTGGGTTTTGGGTAAGCACAAGAAACCATTCTCTGATGCTGAAATAGTAAAAGAGTGTATGACTGAAGTAATGGACTCACTGTTTGAAGGCAAAGAAAAGGAGGAAATGACAGCCAAAATAAACCAAATACCACTGTCAGATTCCACATCAACCAGACGCACTGAGGTACTTGCTAATGATCTGTGCACCCAGCTTTGTGATGCAATACAAAATGCAGATTGTATTTCCCTAGCAGTGGATGAGTCCACTGACACCACTGATAATGCACAGTTGGTGGTGTTTGTGAGGTATTTTGATGAGGCAAAGGGGGAGTTCATCGAAGATGTGTTGGAATTGTTAAACCTCAGTGGACAAACAAGGGGAGAAGACATCTATGCAGCAATGTCAGAAATGCTGAATGAAAAAGAAATAAATGTGAAGAAAGTTGTGTCAATTGCTACTGATGGAGCACCAGCCATGTTAGGGGGGAGATAAAGGACTGGTTCAGCGTTTGAGAGAGCACCACCCTGGCTTGATAGGTTACCACTGCATAATCCACCAGTCTGTCCTTTGTGCACGTCTGGGAGAAGTGTACTCTGAAATCATGACAACAATGATGAAACTCATAAACTTCTTGAGAGCAACATCTGCACTGCAGCATTGCTTGCTTCGCACATTCCTGACAGAGGTAGATGCAGCTTATGATGATTTGCTCCTGCACAACAACGTCAGATGGCTGAGCAAAGGGAAGGTCCTGGAGCGGTTTTGGGCCATTCGGAAAGAGCTGGAAGTGTTTCTGTCACAGCAAAAGAGCACAAAAGCAACACAGTTCCTGGAACTGCTGAGAAATCCAGATGAAATGGAAGCTGTGGCATTCTTGGCTGATATAACCTCTCATCTCAATGAGCTAAATCTCAAGCTACAGGGGAAGAACAACACAGTGTGTGAGCTGATGATGGCAGTACGAGCCTTCCAGAGGAAGCTGGACAATTTCAAAGTTGACCTACAGGTGATTAGATGTTGCATTTAAATCCCACACATGTTCTGGTTTCCATGTTACATATTTTTTTATATTTCATACCACTTTTAAACCATATCTTCATATTTATTTTTATTTTTTACCCACAGGAGAGACTGGAACACTTCCCCAGACTTCTGGAACAGACGAAAGGAAAAGGAGATGGGATTCAGTGCCATGTGGAATTCCTGGAGAAGCTGATTGCAAATTTCAAGACTCGCTTTGATGACTTCATATTAGGAAAACAGGTGCTACTGTTCATCGACAACCCATTCCTGGTCAGAAATGTAAGAGAGTTCTCTGCAGAAGCACACACAGTCTTCCCATGGGCAACACCTGCTACTCTGCAAAATGAATTGATTGACCTCCAGGAAAATATTGCACTGAAAGAGGCTCAGTGTGACGCTATCACCTTCTGGACAAAGATGGTAACTGCAGCCAAGTATCCTTTGCTACATAAGGTGGCAGTTAATGTTCTCACAATGTTTGGGTCAACTTACAGATGTGAGTCTGCATTCTCCACAATGAATATTGTGAAGAACAAGTACCGCACTAGACTCACCAATGAACACTTGCATCAGTGTCTCCGCCTGGCCATCACACCTTTTGTGCCAAAGTTCAAAGTCTTGGCAACAAGCACAAAATGTAATTTTTCTCATTAAGCAGCAGTGTTTGTTTGTTTGTTTTTTCTCTGCTCAATGTTAAAATGGTTCTTAATTCTCCCCCAGGTAGTTATGTTATGATTGTTACTATCATTTTTATTTTTATTATTATATTTTTTTTTTTCCTTCTCTTTCCTTTCTGTGTAACTTGAAAAAGACAAAATAAAAAGTATATAAAAAAAATGGTTCTTAATTCCTCCAGATATATAGGTATGTTTAACCTTGGATGTTGGATTCCTGGAGTGGGTGTGAAGAATATTTGAATTGTTCAAATGAAAAGGGATTTTCATGTTTAGTATTTATTTTAATAAAAGGAATTATTTTATTTTTGTTAAATTAAGACACAGACAAGTCAAAGGTGTCATTTCTCTAAAAGTGTCTACCAGTATTTCCATTAAGCACAATAAGCAGGCACAGCTGAAAAAATAAAATGGTTCTTTGAGCCTCAACATACCTCTCATTATTTCCTGTGGACTAGTAAAGTGAATAATTGTATTTTCATGCACTCCATTATTGGTAACGGTTGGTTGGGAGGGGATATGATTTGTATAAACTAGGCTTGACCATACTAAATGGGAATGTAGCCCTGCTCGCGATGGCTGTCGTGCATGGGAGCGGACCTTGGACTGATTCAAAAAATATTTGTGGACCTCCAGCATTTGTAGTTGGGGACCCCTGGTTTAGAGTCTCGTTTGATGAAAACTTGTCTGTGTTTCAGTGGTTGGACGGAGGCAACATTCATGCTTTTATGTCTCTTTATTTGGGAGTTATTGACCGCAGAAGTGGGAATCTACGAATATCTGTCCATTTACAAACATTCAAGCGCAGAAACGTTTCTATGTGCAGTAAAAAACAGGTCATGTGTTTGATTTATCTGTGGTTTAGTTCAAACACGCTGATGCAGATTAAAATACAGCGTTTGGATCATCATTAGCAGACAGAAAAACCCAGAACACTGACCTGCAGACCAGCAGAGGAAAAGCTGGACCCTTGACAGTCCTGGTCCTGGTCCTGGTCCTGGACCTTCTCCTTCTCCGTTTGCATTCTTCCAAAATGTTTCAACTCTTCAATGTAACGGGAGTTTCTCTGGTCTGAACCAGAGCAGTGGATAAAACAGAGGCGACGCTTCCATAGGACTCCGTTGGAAATCATGGCGGCAGCACTTCCGGGTCATGGAGCCTTTATTTAAAAAACTTTATTAACAAATGCCGCGGTTAGCACCACGTGTTGTTGTTGTAGCCGCTGCTAAGCTGCTAAAAGCTGCTGTTTGACCCGCTCAGGTTTGATATTCCGGGGCTCGAACCCCCGACACACCGAGGATCATGGCGTCCACCGCGGCAGGGAAGCAGCGGATCCCCGAGGTGGCGAAGGTACGAAACCCGGAGCTTAGGGAAGCTAAGCTAAGCTAAGCTAAGCTAAGCAGGTTTCGGACAGGGCACGGGTTTTAGTCATGAAGTCTTAGCGTTTTAAACTGTTTCTGTGTAAAACTGGGGCTGGTGTCGGGCTCACATTCATATGAATTGGTGGAATAAGTTCTGATGTATTAATTCAGTTTAATTAGTTTAATCCAGACTAGGGTTTCCACCTTTCAGAAATAGAAATAAGGGACGCCCTGATTTCAGCAGCGCAGGAGCAAAAAAAAAAGCCCCAAAACTTCTAAACTGAATAAAAATGTGTTTATTTTATATGAAAAAACAAAATGCTTTGATTTAAAGTTTAAAGTGCTTTAATAGCGTTGAACTTGCATGACTGTAGAGACAGACAACCATATAGTAACTGAAATATCCTCCTATGTATGTATGGCCACATCAGCTCAGATGTAGAATATACAGGTGTAGAATATGGTGTAAAAGTTAATTTATTTCAATAATTCAACTAGAATATGGTGTAAAAGTTAATTTATTTCAATTACTCAACTAGAATATGGTGTAAAAGTTAATTTATTTCAATATTTTAACTAGAATATGGTGTAAAAGTTAATTTATTTCAATAATTCAACTATAATATGGTGTAAAAGTTAATTTATTTCAATATTTTAACTAGAATATGGTGTAAAAGTTAATTTATTTCAATAATTCAACTAGAATATGGTTTTAAAAGTTAATTTATTTCAATAATTCAACTAGAATATGGTGTAAAAGTTAATTTATTTCAATAATCCAACTAAAATATGGTGCGAAAGTTAATTTATTTCAATAATTCAACTAGAATATGGTGTAAAAGTTAATTTACTTCAATAGTTTAACTAGAATATGGTGTAAAAGTTATTTTATTTCAATAATTCAACTAGAATATGGTGTAAAAGTTAATTTATTTCAATAGTTTAACTAGAATATGGTGTAAAAGTTAATTTATTTCAATAATTCAACTTAAAAGGTGAAACTAATATATGACCTAGTCTTAAGAAGACATATATTAGTTTCACCTTAGTTTAGTTTGGTTAGTTTTTGTTTCAGCAGAACTTTGATCACATCCGGGTTCTTCTGCCGCTGGAAATCTGGAGAAAACATGTTTCAAAGTTGGTGGGGGGGGCACTAATGTGCAGTCAACAGCATAGAAAACATATCAGTCGTCGGTAAACTTGGAGTCAAGACCCCCTAAACCGAGACCATGAGCAGAGAGTTTACTACTTACTTACTTAAATCTTATTTGAGAGGGACCATGTGCAATTAAAAACATAAATGTAAATGTGATGCATTGCACCAGAGTTAGCCTTAGGATAATTTGCGTCTGCAGTCCCTTGGCACAAATAAATACAGCACAGATAAAAAACCTCAAACATTATTCAAGGATATTATCAAACATCACCCATCAAACATTATTCAAGGACATATAATAATAATAATAATAATAATAATAATAATACATTTTATTTATATAGCGCTTTTCTGGGCACTCAAAGACGCTTTACATTAAAACAAAACACATAATACAAATTACAATTACACAGGACAGTACAAAAGGACACAACATGAGACAGGACATTAATCACACATTAAAAGCAGTTCTGTAAAGGTGAGTTTTGAGATGGGATTTGAATGCTGGGAGGTCTGTACAGTCACGGATGTTTTTGGGGAGGGAGTTCCAGAGGGTGGGTGCAGCGATGGAGAAGGCCCTGTCGCCCCAGGTCCGGTGCTTGGTTCTGACTGGAAGGGACAGGAGGTTGGCGTCAGAGGAGCGGAGGCTGCGGGAGGGAGTGTAGCGGTGGAGCAGGTCGGTGAGGTAGCAGGGGGCCTGGTTGTGGAGGGCTTTGTGGGTGAGGAGAAGGATTTTGAAGTGGATCCGTTGAGGGATGGGGAGCCAGTGGAGCTTCTGGAGGACTGGGGTGATGTGGTCTCTGGAGCGGGTGTGGGTGAGCAGGCGAGCGGCAGAGTTTTGAATATATTGGAGTTTATTGAGGACCTTGGAAGTTGAACCATAGAGGATGCTATTGCAGTAGTCGAGTCTTGAGGTGATGAAGGCGTGGATCAAGGTTTCAGCGGTAGAGAAGGAGAGTGATGGACGGAGACGGGCAATATTTTTCAGGTGGAAGAAAGCAGTCCTTGTGATGTGGTTGACATGGTGTTGGAAGGAGAGGTTACTGTCCAGGATAACTCCGAGGTTGCGGATGTGAGTGGAGGGAGACAGAATGGAGTTGTCCATGGTGAGGGTGAAGTTGTGAGCGGTTTTGGTGAGGGATTTTGGGCCGATGATGAGCATGTCCGATTTGCTGTAGTTGAGTTGGAGGAAGTTTGAGTGCATCCATGACTTGATTTCGGCGAGGCAGTTGGTCAGGGTAGAGTGGGTTGCAGAGGTGAGGGATTTGGTGGAGATGTACAGTTGGACGTCGTCGGCGTAGCAGTGGAAGTGGAGGCGGTGGCGGCGGATGATGTTGCCAAGGGGGAGCATGTAGAGGATGAAGAGAAGAGGACCAAGCACCGAACCCTGGGGGACGCCTTGTGACAGAGGGGCAGTGGAGGAGGAGCAGTTGTTGATGCTGATGAATTGATGTCTGTCGGTGAGATAGGATTTTAACCAGGAGAGGGCGGATCCGGTGATGTAGAGAGATGATTCCAGGCGGGAGAGGAGGATGGTGTGGCTGATGGTGTCGAAGGCTGCTGTGAGGTCCAGGAGAAGGAGAATGCTGAGGTTGCCGGAGTCGGAGGAGAGAAGGAGGTCATTGGTGACTTTGATGAGGGCTGTTTCTGTGCTGTGACGTGAGCGGAAACCAGATTGAAATGTTTCAAACAGATCATTGGAGGTGAGGTGGGTCTTGAGCTGAGTGGCGACGGCGCGTTCCAGAATTTTTGACAGGAAAGGGAGGTTGGAAATGGGCCGGAAGTTGTTCATGGTGTCAGGGTTGAGTCCAGGTTTTTTGAGGATGGGGGTGACAGCTGCCAGTTTGAGGGTGTCCGGGACTGATCCAGAGCTGAAGGAGGAGTTGACGATGTTGATGATGAGTGGGGAGATGGCTGGGAGACAGTTTTTTATAAATGTGGATGGGATGGGGTCCAGAGCACAGGAAGAGGTTTTCATGCCCATCATGACAGTGGAAAGAGACGCTGAAGACATGGGAGAGAAGTGAGACAGGGGCTGAGTGGTGGAGGGGGGGTAAACAGGTGGGGAGGTGGAGGGGGTGGAGGAGGTGGTCAGGTTACTGTAGATGGTCTGGATTTTGGATTGAAAAAATGAGAGGAAGTCGTTGCACTTAGAGACTGTGAAGGAGTTGGAGATGTTGTCACTGGGTTTGAGAAGTTTGTTGATTGTGGAGAAGAGAGCCTTTGGGTTGGAGGAGTCGGAATGGATGATGTTGGAGAAGTAGGTGGAGCGAGCTGAGTTGAGGGCATCCTTGTATTGGTGGAGATGATCAGTGTAGGCGAGTTGGTGAACAGTTAATCCAGATTTCTTGCAAAGTCGCTCGAGTTGACGTTTACGGGATTTCAGTTTGCGGAGTTCAGGGGTGTACCAGGGTGCTGAGCGTGCGAAAGAGACTGTTTTGGTTTTGATGGGAGCCAGTTGATCAAGACAGGAGGAGAGTGTATGATTGTAGTAATCCACGAGGTCCGAGGGGTTGTCGGGTGACGGGGGAGGGGAGGCGGACATCTGAGTGGCGAGAGAGGCTGAGAGGGCAGAGGGGGAGATGGATCTGATGTTGCGGAAGGATATTTTGCGTGCTTCTTTGGGAGTGGGGATGGGGATGTTGATGTCCATGATGATTGCCAGGTGATCAGACACATGGAGGTTGAGGCTGGAGAGCTGATTTATTGTGAGGCCAGTGGGCAGTGAGCAGACGAGATCGAGGGTGTGGCCGCGGGCGTGAGTGGGGAAGTCGACGTGTTGAGTGAAGTTGAGGCAGTGTAGCAGGTCCAGGAATTCAGCAGCAGGTTTACAGTTAGGATCGTTGATGTGGAAGTTGAAATCACCCAGGAGGAGAACAGAGGGAGAGATGGAGCAGAGCTGGGTCAAAAAATCTGAGAGATCCGAGAGAAAGGAGGGGTTTGGTTTGGGGGGGCGATAAATGACGGCGGTGACAAGAGGAGTGGGGCCAGGTAGTTTGAAGGCAGTGTGTTCGAATGAAGGAATGACAGGAATGGGGATGGAGGTTGCTTTAATGTCCTTTCTGTATATTGCTGCAACACCGCCCCCCCGCCCCTCAGCACGAGCTTGTTCCATGTAGGTGAAGTTGGGGGGAGTGGCCTGATTTAGTGAGAAATAGTCCAGGGGTTTGTGCCAGGTTTCTGTTAGACAGAGGAAATCCAGATTATTGTCCGTTATAAATTCATTCAGCAGCAGGCTTTTGTTGTTGAGTGAGCGGGTGTTGAACAGAGCCAGTTTCAGGTGGTGTTGCTTGGTGATTGGCTGAGAGGACTGAGGAAGTGGACGGAGATTGGACAGATTCTGTTTGTTGTGATGACGTAACGAAGTTGCAGGACGGCAGGAAGACCAGAAGGAAGGAATGGAGTTTGGCGACGTGAAGTTGTAGGAAAACATGCGTCCTGAGCGGCTGTGTGGAGGATGGTTTTGCCAGAGTGGACCAGGCGTCGGACGCGGGTGGTGGGCCGCGGCGGAGTGGAGCGGCGGCATGGTCCCGGTCGAGAGCGGTAGCTGGAAGCTAACGAGAGCTAGCGTCGAGGAGCCGAGGGTCCGGGTGTAGAGGAGCGACGAGAACCCCAGGAATATCCACAGGATTAGCCACAGCATGCTACATCCAGCAGGTAAGCTTGTTGAGGTGGAGATGGTGGTGGCTGAGGACGGAAAACAGCGGTGACCAGTAACGAGTAATGGCAGAGTAGCGAGCAGCTAGCTAGTTGCTTTAGCCGGTGGTTCAGAGCAAAAAACATATATATATATAACACATACTGAGGTTGGAGGTTTCCGTTGTCTTACAGCAGCAGCATGAACATTGTTGTGATTAGCTGTCCCGTTTGGAGGAGGAGGAACTCTTAAAAGGAGTGGTGCTAAGTGTTTCAAATCCTCAAACCAAGGAATGTCTCCCATCATAACTCCAGCTTTGTTTTTGCTAGATTACTTGGCACGATTGCTTTTTTTTAACTCAGGATGACGGCATGAAACACAAAATCATGAAACAAAATCACAAAATCACCTTTCAATTCTTTGGATTCTGAAAAGACACAGGGAGCACAAAAGTGGGTGGTTTGGGTGTTTCAGGTGAAGAACAAAGCTCCTGCAGAGATATTTCAGGGTGTTTGTGGTGTTTCAGGTGAAGAACAAAGCTCCTGCATAGATATTTCAGGGTGTTTGTGGTGTTTCAGGTGTAGAACAAAGCTCCTGCAGAGATATTTCAGGGTTTTTGTGGTGTTTCAGGTGAAGAACAAAGCTCCTGCAGAGATATTTCAGGGTGTTTGTGGTGTTCCAGGTGAAGAACGAAGCTCCTGCCGAGGTGCAGATCACTACCGAGCAGCCGCTGAGAGAAGCCAAGGAGAGGGAGCTGGAACTTCTGCCACTGCCCAAGCAGGAGATTACCGACAAGGAGGAACTCAACGACTCCAAGCTGAGGAAGAGGAAGGTAAACCTGCTTCCAGGCTCCGTTATCTTGAAACAAACGCCACAGTTTAGTGTCTTGACTTCACGCTGAGCTGCTTTCTTGAAGGCCTTTGAGGACCAACATCAGGAAGAATCCAACCGTCATCAGTTAGGGCTCAGTTCTACTTGCAGTTCAGAACGCGTACGCATCGTTGTTGTCACGCGTATCCTGCCTTCATTTGGTGCGTAGACGTGCACGTTCTCAAAAAGATAGTGAACGCGTACGCGACTTGCAGTTCTGGCTGTGGCCGCGAGTGGCGCTGTTCCCGGTCTGATACCAGCTGGACACAAGTGTCGACGGAGGTCGCTGGCGCCGTTTCCTTTGCCCAGATTCTGCTGCTCTCTGCTGGAGAAAGGTCCCCATGCAGGTTAACTTGCCCAAACTTTCTATCTGAAAACATATTCTCATCTTGATGTTTCCTGCTAATTCATACACAATCTTCACTTTAATCCTTAACTTAGTTTTACACCACAATATGTTTTTTTATTATTGAAACATAGATACAAACAAACAAGGCACATATCACAATTACAAAGTTTTGCCTTGGGTTGAGCAACATCAGTATTGCAAAATATACACTGAGAATCTAATTATTGTACAACATAAAATAAAAATGAAATAAAAAAAATAAAATGAAAAATAACTCACAAGGGCCATATCGTATTAAATCATATCTTTCAAGTAAAGAAAAACAGTTTAAGGGCTTTCTTGTCTTTAACAAGACTCAAGGACTTACTCATGCCATCTTTCGGGAACCACAGGATTTCGTCTTTGCTTTTTGCAGATGACGTTGTCCTGTTTGCTTCATCGGACCAGGACCTTCAGCATGTGCTGGGGCGGTTTGAGGCCGAGTGCGACTCATCAGGGATGAGAATCGGCACCTCCAAGACCGAGGCCATGGTTCTCCATCGGGAAAGGGTGGCGTGGAGAAGTCCTGCCATCAGGTGGAGGAGTACAAGTATCTCGGGGTCGGTGTCCCGGACCGTCGTGGTGAAGAAGGAGCTGAGTCGAAAGGTGACGCTCTCGATTTACCGGTCAATCTACGCACCTACCCTCACCTATGGTCATGAACTTTGGGTAGTGAGCGAAAGGACAAGATACAAACGGCCGATATGAGCTTCCTCCGCAGGGTGGCTGGACGCTCCCTTAGAGATGAGTTTCCTCCGCAGGGTGGCAGGACGCTCCCTTAGAGATAGGGTGAGGAGTTCGGTCACCCGGGAGGAGCTCGGAGTCGAGCCGCTGCTCCTTCACATTGAGAGGAGTAAGCTGAGGTGGCTTGGGCATCTGTATCGGATCCTCCTGGACGCCTCCCTAGGGAGGTGTTCCAGGCATGTCCCTCCTCCCTAGAGAGGTGTTCCAGGCATGTCCCTCCTCCCTAGAGAGGTGTTCCAGGCATGTCCCTCCTCCCTAGGGAGGTGTTCCAGGCATGTCCGTCCGGGAGGAGACCCCGGGGAAGACCCAGGACACGCTGGAGAGACTATGTCTCTCGGCTGGCCTGGGAACGCCTCGGACTCCCCTCGGAAGAGCTGGATGAAGTGTCTGGGGTGAAGGAAGTCTGGGCATCTGTGTTGAGACTGCTGCTCCCACGACCCGGTTCTGGATAAGCGGCGGAAAATGGATGGATGGATGGATGGATGGATGAAACCAGATAAGGATCCTATGCTCTCAACGAGCTAACGCCCAATATCTCTTTATAAATGTAGATCTCAAAATAGTCAGCAAAGCTCTTTCCAAACGTCTGAAAATAATTACCGTAGATGACCATTTAGTAGCCCGGGCGTTTAATATGCTAAATCCACTTGGACCCCAGGCGTTTATAAGAACCAGGCGGGTATTTGCACCAGGCTACAATTTATTTTTGCAATGAGCAGCACCAGACCATTACTTACAAAGAACATATGAGATCACCATAGTAACACTGGAACTAAAATTGTACACACTGTACACAACACAACACCTCACGACGAGCTCCCGATCACGAATCGTGAGGTCGCAAGAAAATCAAGCGTGTTTGAAATCCTGGTCGCTCCTCGTGAAGGAATCACAGTTGAAGCAGCTGCGACCCGCTTTGCCTCATCCTTTCACAGAGAGCATGCGCAATCTATGATGTAGCCTCAAAAACTATTATTTGTAGTTCAAAGTGTTGTAAATTCACATTACAAATCATGTTTTAATAGCAAAAAAAGCGCATTTCCACGTAGGGTGCGTGTCGCCGCATACCCTACGCCGTAGGCTCTGCGTTGGTCTAACGCGGAACCATAAATCAGCCTTACGGCGTACCCTGCACCGTAGGCTCTGCGTTGGTGTAACGCGGAACCATAAATCAGCCTTACGGCGTACCCTGCACCGTAGGCTCTGCGTTGGTGTAACGCGGAACCATAAATCAGCCTTTAGTGTGTGCGCTGTCTGCTGAACTCTTTTTTCTCTTCTCATTTTGCTGGGACGCCGGTTCCTCCACCGAGACACAACTTTTGCGGTACGCGTTCTTTGTTGTGTCTAAAAATGATTCGCAGTGCACACACCCAATCAGAAACGGTACAGATATTTTGGGATTTTAATATATAAAAAAATTAAATTATAAATAATAAAGAAGGCGGAGCAGAGCGGTGACAACCTTTGTGAGCGAGGAGCGGAAATTCTCGCCGCTTCACTCCGCTCACATGCTCTGATAAACAAAGACAGTTTGTCTGTGTAACGGCGACACACGGAGCTGATCAGAGGAGTATGAACGATACTGTACACAATACAATGCAAATACAGTGTTATTACCAGGTTATTACCGGTAGTCGCCCGGGCGTTTAATTGAACCGGGGTTTATTATGCCAAATGGGCTCGGACCCCGGCGGCTATTAGAGCACAGGCGCGTATTTGCGCGCGGGCGACTATTTGGTCATCTACGGCAGTGATTCTTAACCATAGGGCCGCGGCCCACACTTGGGCCGCGAGCGCCATCTAGTGGGCCGCGAAAAAAAATCAGTTTTGTACATGTGGGCCGCGGGGGCCGCGGGACTGCATAGCAACTCCCGACCAAATGTGGAGAAGAAGACCCTCAGCTAGCTCTAGGTGTAATAGTAAGAGAAATGGTGTGTATTTATAGAGAAAATCCTTCATTTTGCACAGAGTAGGTTTAGATCCGCCAGGATCAGGGATCGATTACTTGGGTCTGCGCCCAGAGCGAGCGAGCGCGGCGTGATCATTTATCCTGACTCGTCCGCGCGGCCGGGGAGGTCGGTGCCGCTCGGGCGGTGGGCTCCATCGTTACTGCTGAAGGATTGTACATGTAGATGTGTCTGCTGGACTGGACTGTTGTTCGGGCTCGCAAAAGCATCGGAAAGTGACTCTGCTGCAGCGGCCAGAGAGCTGCGGGTTCTCCATGGCTCTGCCCCGTCTCAGCTGATCAGGCTCGGATGAAATCCGACACGCGCAGTCCTGACAACTTATTAATGTAAATACAACTTAGTAAGTTACTTAGTAAGTAATTAGCTTGACTCTTACAGAGATGAGAAGCCTAACAGGTGGAAAGGGAAGTTCAACCCAGAATGGACAGATTCATCCTGGTTCAGTCTTCACACTGGGACAAAACCAGTGTCTCATACGTTCAGAGACCGTGGCGTTCAAAGTGCGAAAGTAAAACACAAAGTTTTTCATCAAACATATTCACTCAAGTCTGAACTGAAGTCACAGAAAATAAGCTGACCATCTTAAACATGTTTGGGTCCACATACAGCTGTGAAGCAGCTTTCTCCACAATGAACATAATTAAAACTAAATATCGTTCCAGGCTCATCAATGAGCACCTTCTCATGTGCATGAGAACCTGACACCATCCAGCCCAGATTTAAAGTCCTGGCAGGAGAAGTTAGAGCTCAGTTCTCTCACTGAACGACAGAAAGTGAGGGCATAAGATTAAGGGGAAGAAAGAAAAACGGCAAAACTTTTAAATTGTTAAGATGTGTTTATATTCATTTATTATAAAAATGTGTTGAGACAATTAACAAAGAAAAGGGGAAATTCAAACTGCTAGTAAAGAAATAAAATAAGATAGCATTTGAAAAATAAAATAAAATCTTATTTATTTATTTTATTTTTAAGAGAAAAAAATGAGTAATTGAAGTTACCCATGTTAATGGGCAAATATGTACTTTTTTAATTTTTAACAGTCACATGCAGATGTTGATACAACTATGAGGCTACTTGAATATATATATATATATATATATATATATATATATATATATATATATATATATATATATATATATATATATATATATATATTATGATGTTCTGGACCTTCGCTGCTATACAGTGTTAATATTTAACGGGCCTCGCGCCACTCTGTACTGAAAAAATTGGGCCCCAAGGTCAGAAAGGTTAAGAACCCCTGATCTACGGTACACCTTCTATTATACACCCAGATCAAACAGGTTTTATTAAGGGTAGACACTCTTCTACTAATACTCGTAAACTACTCAATATTATAGATCATTCGAATATCAATAAACAGGAATCTACAATTATATCTCTAGAGGCAAAAAGAGCATTCAATTGGGTAATCGTTGGAAATTTCTATTGGCAACTTTACACAAATTTGGATTTGGCATTTGGATCTTTTATCTTTCATCTGGATAAAGATATTATATAGCTCTCTCAAGGCATGTGTAAGGACAAATTTGAACAAGCTTTTGAACAAGGTTGTCATCTTTCTCCCCCACTATTAACAGGTATTGAGCGCTTAGCAGCTGCTATTAGGCAAAACCTAAATATTAAAGGGATACAATGTAAAACATCCATCTATACCCGCTTTATCCTTTGCAGGGTCACGGGGGTCTGCTAGAGCCTATCCCAGCTATTTCCAGGCGAGAGGCAGGGGGTTACACCCTGGACAGGTCGCCAGTCCATCGCAGGGCCACATATACAAACAACCATGCACACTCACACTCACACCTCTGGGCAATTTAGAATGATCAATTTACCTAGCATGCATGTTTTTGGACTGTGTGAGGAAACCGGAGTACCCGGAGAAAACCCACGCAAGCACGGAGAGAACATGCAAACTCACAGACACACAGAAAGACCCTGCTGGGCCTGGGAGTCGAACCGGGGACCTTCTTGCTGTGAGGCAACAGTGCTAACCACTAAGCCACCGTGCTGCCCAAATGTAAAACATTGTATCACAAAATAAGTCTTTATGCTAATGATGTACTAATCTTCCTCCAGAACTCACAAACCTCACTATCACAGACAATTGCACTTATAGATGGATTTTCATCTCTGTCTGACTACTCTATCAGCTGGTCCAAATCCACAGTTTTGTGCATCAACTGCAATTTCCAGAATACAGCAACTACTAAATTACAATCAGGAAACATTAGATATCTAGGCATAAACATCTCCCCTAGACTGTCAGAGTTGTCGTGTCAAAATTCCTGTGGAAAAATAAAACACCACGTATTAGCTTAAAGACATTACAAAAATCCAAAGACTGGGAAGGCTTAGACTTACCCAACTTCCAGTGTTATTTCTTAGTTAATAAGTTACAGTATATCTTAAAATGGTGCAAAAACCACTTACTAGATAGTCAATGGCTGGATTCAGAACAAGTATTTTGCAATGATTTGGAAATCGCAGATCTACCATTTATCAGTCAAAATATTACACATAAATATTACACATCATGAATGCTTTAAAAGCTGACAGCCTGGTGGGACTTCCTTGAAATAGCCAAAGTCTCACTTTTTCCCATGTGATCGCACACCCATCTGGAACAATCAAGAAAATTTAAAGATGGTAAACTTTACTCAATGGAGAGACCAAGGAATAAAGTATCTACAACATATAATCATAAGTGGACATTTTGTACCATTTAACACACTCACTGTTCAATATGGAATTAGCAGTAACAAAGTTTTAGAATACCAACAACTTAAGTCCATAATAATAAAAAAATAAACTCAACCAACTGGATCTGCAACTTCCCGCTAAGAAAATAGTTACTTAATCTAAAAACCCCAAAATTACTATTGAAACTCTACAGGTTAATGTCCAAAATAGATAGTTTCTCTTCCGATTTCCAAATGGGCGGCTGACCTCTCTCTTAACAATAACCAAATCTCTTGGTCACAAATATGTTTAAATAATTTCATTATGACGAAGAATCCAAACTTGCAACTTATACAGTACAAAGTTCTTTACAGAATACATTATACAGGACAAAGGATGTTCCAGATGGGTTTTGCAACCTCTAATATCTGCTCACAGTGTACAGAGAACACCCCTGATAATCATATACATGCTTCATGGTTTTGTGCACCGGTACAGAAGTTCTGGATGGAGATGTGAGGATTTATCCACATGGCTCAATTACAGTGTGCCCCACACTATGTATACTAGGTCACCTGGGAGACATCCACATGGAATCTAACCTGGCTCACTTGGTTCTCACTGCTAAATCATATCAGTAATGAGATAATGTCTGGCTCCACTAAACATCATTTGGCAGAACTGCATTCTCTCTGGTCCCCGATTATAGGCTTCATTACCTAGTGTGCGTGGTGATACATACATAAATATCTCCGCTGTTTCTCATCATCATTTGCTGCATCGGCAGGACTTGGAGCTCTCCAGCCTCCCGGCGGCTCTGGTTGAACAGCCCGATAAACCATCTCCGATCGCGCTGTTTTCTTTACCGAGATCACAAGAAAAGCAGAGCAGTGATCTCCTCTCCATCCCGTGTTGTCTTGTTTATTTATCTTTAAAGCCTGAATTCTGGTTCTGCGTCAAACCAATGCATAGCACACGCCGTCACCGTGATGCCGTCATGAACCCTTCAGACTTCGGCGTCACTCCATTTCTTCGCAGTTCAGTACCCCCCGTGACCGGTAGTTTGCGATCTTTTCCTGAATGGTTTATCCGACTTTTTCCGGTCACAGTGAATCAAAGAGATAAGGACAACTATTGTGCCAAAAACCAAAACAAAAAAAATCCCATATACACGAAGAAAAGAGCGCTGAAAGTTCAGGACTGCTTCAAACCGGAAACCGGAAATGCGTTTCTTCCAAGCGAACCAATCAGAGCCCTCTCCGTCTGCGTGTGGCCTGTGTCGCCTCGACGCGTAGTTACAATCTTCGGGAGGTGACGTCAGTGACGGCGTGTGGTCTGCATCGACGCGTACCACACGCCGTAGGCACAGGGTCGTTTTGACTCAGAACCATAACTCAAGCTTCACTCCACCAACTCGAAATATTGAATTACTTTTGTAAGCCAACGGCACAACGCAGCTCAAACAGCAGGTGTATCCGCCCTTTAATCTGATTGGTTTACGAGTAAATCGTCCCCAACGTAGGGTGCGCTCTTATGACTGGCTGAAACAAAGGAAGATATCTGATTGGTTGCAGATCCTTCCGTGTTAAAAAAAAAAAATGCATTTGTGAATCGAGTCACGTCAGGGGAGTCTCAAAAGTCACACGCAAATCCAGCTCAGCTCACAGATAAAAATGTTTTTGTAACTGAAAAGGCTTTTGATAATGCATCCAAGATAATGTAAGTCATCTTCTCTGTTGCAGAATCATAAAAGAAGACCCAAAAGATACTGCTGTGGTCATTGCAAGCAAGTCTTCACCACTCCATCAAACCTGAAGATCCATAAGAGAACTCACACTGGTGATAAACCATACAGCTGTGATCAGTGTGGTGCGGCTTTTGCACAGCAAAGTAACCTAACGACTCACCAACGTATTCACACTGGAGACAAGCCTCACAGGTGTGATCAGTGTGGGGCGGCTTTTGCCTGGCCAGGTGCTCTAACGAGTCACCAACGTATTCACACTGGAAACAAGCCTTACAGATGTGATCAGTGCGGAGTGGCTTTTACCCAGCAAGGTGCTCTAATAAGACACCAACGTATTCACACTGGAGACAAGCCTTACAAGTGTGATCAGTGTGGAGCGGCTTTTGCCCTGCAAGGTAACCTAACGACTCACCATCGTATTCACACTGGAGACAAGCCTTACAGATGTGATCAGTGTGGAGCGGCTTTTGCCCATCAAAGTAACCTAAAGATTCACCAACGTATTCACACTGGAGACAAGCCTTACAGGTGTGATCAGTGTGGAGCGACTTTTGCCCAGCAAGGTGCTCTAACGACTCACCAACGTATTCACACTGGAGACAAGCCTTACAGGTGTGATCAGTGTGGGGCGGCTTTTGCCCAGCAAGGTGATTTGACAAAACATCGACGTATTCACACTGGATAAAAATTGTACATTTGTAATCAGTGCTGATATCATTTATTTTGAGAGTTCAGTTAAAAGGCACCAATTTAGTTTAGTTAATTTAGTTTGAAAGGAATAATTCTGGTGGTTCGATTGTTGGAAAGATTTTGAATTTTTTTTTTTAAAAAGCAGCAGATTCTTACACCTGTAAGAGCTGTTCAGTTATTACCAGATTTAGAAAATCAAGTAAAAGAATTCAATTAAAATGTCTTTATTTTGAACATGATGTTAGTGTAAGTAACAGACATGCTCGAACATACTTGAACAATGAATGCAAGTTTTTTTTTTTTTTTTTTAAGCAGCAGCAGTTTTGACATGTTCAAAAAGAAGTAAGAAGAAGTAAAAAAAACTTATCCTACGCCTTGAACTCAATACCATGTTTTCACATAGACGTCAGATGTCAAAAATCTTAATGTATTGAGAAGTTACACAAATTAATATTAATAATTTTACACGGTGTAAACATATTGTGGTATAGATGAGTATAAATTTGCGGATACCTGGGTGATCATTGCCATTTGCAGTTACATGTCCCTCTATATAAACACTATTTACCATGAGTCCCTGTATTCATCTATACATAAAAGCATACATTATTTACTGTGTACAATCTTATTCATTACGGGCATTCTAACACAAATATTTCTAGATGCATTAAAGCATAAATATGTACATATATAATAGACAGATGTACATATACACCCACAAGTCCAGTCCACCCCACCATCCCCTCACCCAGCGCAGAATGAGGAATTCAGCCGTCCCGATCGACCAGCACAATACAAATGATGAGAAAAGATATGAGAAATATTTGTTGGGCCACAGTCCGATATGAACTATGGATTGTGTGATTATATGAACAGTTGAGGCCTTGGGTCAGCTTTGAGTCCCAGTTCTGGGGCCTCAGGCTGAGACCAGCCTTGAGTTTATGATACCGGACCGCATGGTTTGGAACAAAGGAAACCCCATGGACGCAAAGCTCAACCAGGATTTGCATCTAAGGCCCTGCAGTGATAAGGAACAGCCCCTGATTGGACACAGACCCCAAGCCACAGGGGGGGCCTTGGCTTCCTGGGCCAGCTATAAAAGGAAAAGCTCTCTTCTCCTCTGCTCTGTCCGTTTTGCAGCGAGTGGCCCGCGAGTTTTCTGAGCCCAAAGAGGAGCCGAACCAGGGACCCTGCATGTCTCGACGTGAACGCCTTTGGACTGACCTGGAGCTGAAGGAGGCCCAGCTGCTGTGCCCATGTATTCCCCTCATCCACCCTGGTCCTCATCTGGACCAGGAGAGAGAGAGAGACGCTCTTTATCAAGATCCCCTGCTGAGCGTAACTACCCTTTGTTTCATCAAGAAACACTGACCAGCCGGATCAAACCACTTTTTCTTAATTTACAAAGATTCACGTAAGAGGCTGTTCTGTGTCTGGGCAGAGAAACTTAGTAACACATTTTAAAAGTTAGTTTTACGTTGTGAGCCGGACTGGTGATCCCGTCACAACTGTGCTCATTAGTTGAGTGTGTTTGTTTATCTTGTTGTTTTCTCCCCTAATTCTGCTCCTACTACCACCCCCACCCCCCTTCACGTAATCTGAAGTTTTGTGTAAATGTTTAGTTAGTTGTTGCTTTTGGGTAGTTTAGCCATCAAAATTTATCCGAAGTGTTGTTTTACCATCTTCTTGACACTTGTGTAAATAAATTCTGATTAATTTGAATGAGAGAAGTTGTTTGTGCTTATTTTAAGCTTATTTGTCACAACTGTTGTTGCAAAGCCTTTGTTCAAACTCCTCCCTTCACTATTATTCTGAAGAATAATCTACCTTGAGACTATTTTTTGCAGTTTAGTTATCTTTTTCCTGATTACATCAGGTGGTGCCCCGTTTTGATTAAGTCATTTTGATAATTCAATTTGATAATTCAATTTGATAATCTACTTTATAATTATTAATGATTGTCCTTCGACAATCATTAATGACTCTTTGATAACTGAACCAGCACCTCCCCTGTGGCACAACATCAATGATATTAGAAATAAATGTATGGCTTTATATAAGAATTAAATTCAGTCCAGGAGATGGCACGAGTAATCTTGTTCTTTTTTGTAAAAGGTCAAATTTTTTAGGTAACTGGGATAAGTATTACACTAAATAATATTACAGTAATTTAAATATGGTTCAAGGTTTATAAAGAATGAGAAGAGAAGAACGTGGAAGGAGGTGTCTCGGTTTGAAAAGCAGACCGACATGTTTAGATTTTTAGATATTTCGTTTTGCACAAGTGATCTATATGACAATTAGAGTTTAGACAGTCATCAATGAGGACCCTTAAGAAACTTGGTAGAGTTTACTTTCTTTATTTTTTTTCATCTTTTATTTTGATCTGAAAGGCCAGATTTTCCATATTCATTCTTTATTGAAACTAAATGATATATAATTTGTTTTCTTAATATTAAGAGAGATTTTGTTCATCTTGATCCAAATATCCACCTTAGAGAGCTCATTGTTAAGGAGATTTTAAATTTCATGAATGTTGTTATGTGATACAAGAAGGGTTGTTTCGCTGGGCATTGGAGGGCATGCCAGTGTTTAGCCCCCTGGGGCAGATCATTTTCAACTTTATTCTGTGCGAAGATGTCTTTATTTAACATTTAACAGTGAACTACGAAGGAGCTTAGCAAGAAGGAATATGTTTTTCATTTATTGTAATAATTAATTTGATCATCAACCAGTATTTTGGGGCAAATATGCCGTAGTTTCGTGTGAGCTAATGATTATAACTTTTTTTGCCTAGAAACGCTATTTTTTCCACAAAGGAAATGTTAATCGAGTGGACAATCCTAAGTACCCCCTGAACCCTTAAAGGAATTAAAAGAGTAATCTGCAGGTCTGGATTGTTGAAGTGGGTGTACATACAGTTCCCAAAGGGAAAGAAATCAGTAATGTTCGTAAAGAAACAATTTTTACTCCACACCTATCTGTATAAAATTATAAAATAATGTATTGAATCATCTGGAGTTGAGTATTGTGTAGTGGGTGACATCAGGAAGGCGTTTGGGAAACGCTGGATGGGACATGCGAATATGAAGACTAAATTGGCAAAAATCTGTGAACAGACCAAAATGACATGGGACTGACGCCGTACGAACTACAGACTGTACGACTGTTTCCAGGGCCGCAGAACGCACTCTATTTGAAGGAGACTGACAAATACCAACTTGGTCAAAAAGCTTACTTGTCCGAACTGCGAAGTTTGGTCTCTGCTAACTCCAAACAGGTCGCGGACGGACGGACACCGACCCCACAGACAGAGTGGGTTCTCTTGAGAGTCATCAAGAGACAGTGTTCGAGCCGTGGTGGACAAGACCCAGAACGGACCTCCCACATCATCCGACTCCACAGGAAAGGTGACACGTGGTGCCACTGGTTGCAGTGGGCCCACCGGACCCCCACAAAGATCAGAACCTGAGCCCTCAACATACGGGCAGAATAATCCCCTGGTGCGGGTCCACCGGGTGTCAGGGTAGTCTACCCCTGACACCTGAAGAAAGAAGAAAGAAGATACACAGAGTGATCTCTGAGGAGAGATCAAAATGGGGACTGTTAGATAAAATAATTCAAAACCAAACTGAATATGTAAACTGCATGTGCTGATTAACTAAATGTGTCTGTGTTGAAACTAAGGTGCATTCTTCTGACGTTTCACTGAAAGAACCATTTTCTGTACCAGGCACGAGATAAGGGGGGCCCCCAGCAATAAACTTTGGGCCATCCCCCCCTTTCTCTTAAAGTAGTAAACCAGCCACACACACAGAGCGGCAGATCTAGCAGGACGGTTGACAGGAACTGTTACAGCCATGGCTGTACCTCCCTCTTCCCCTGTGTTTCCCTGTGTTCTCCCCTCCCTTGTGTTTCCTTGTGTCACTCCCTGTGTTTTGTTTTGTGTGGTCATCTGCCACTCACACTCAGCTCCTGGATTCCTCCACACCTGTCTGCCATCAGCTCATCAGCTCCCTCAGTCTCCACACCTGCCATCCATCAACTCATCTCCACTGCAGTATATCTACACTGGTTTTTCCACCACTCTTCGCCAGATTGTTGTCAAACCTCCGTGGTGCGCACTTCAGGCCAATCCCAGTGAAAACCTTAGTTGAAATTCTTGCTGTTCTTTGAGCTTGTTTACTGACTGCTTTTTTCTGCTGTTCCCCAGGACCATTATCATCTGCCAGCTCCAACCAGCCTGTTCTCCCAGCCACCCTCCAGCTCCAAGCTACCCCTGGCTTCCACTCAGCCCTCCATCGTCCTCTCCTCCCCACGCCAGCCATTCCCCGTGCCAGCAACCTCCTCTGCCCTAACCGGACCCCCTTCTTCCCCTTCCCTACAATAAATTCATTCTTCACTCCACCACTGTCTCGCTCTTGGGTTCCCCCTTGTGAGTCTGTCACAGAACAATCTGGCCAGTATGGACCCAGCGGACGTGGATTCACTCCGTCGTGCTCTGGCTTCCCAGGGGACCCTGCTTGGACAACATGACAAGCTTCTTCGCGAAGTAGGGGAGTCATTACAGGCATTAACCACCAGTATTTCCCAACTCCCTGCTTCGTCACCCGCTGCTCCTCCAGTCGCTGCTCACCCTGATTCACCCCCAGCTCAGGCCGCTCCAGCTCCGCCTTCCCGGGAACCTCACATCCCGACCCCGGAGCGATACTCTGGCGAGCCGGGAGCTTGTGGACAGTTTTTGTTCCAGTGTGCTCTAGTGTTTCAGCAGCAGTCAGCAACATATAGCTCAGGTCAGTCACGCATTGCCTTTATTATGGGTTTGCTTTCCGGGAGAGCAGCTCAGTGGGTTAAAGCGCTGTGGGATAGAGCCTCCCCCGTGCTCTCTTCCTACCCTCAGTTTGTGGCGGAGTTAGAGAAAGTTTTTGACTGCCCCATCCAAGGCAAAGAAGCTTCTAGCAAGCTATTCTCTTTCTGTCAAGGCTCCAGGTCTGTTGCGGACTATTCCATTGAGTTCCGGATATTGGCAGCAGAAAGTGGGTGGGGAGAGCTAAGTTTGCAGGGAGCATATATGAATGGTTTGGCGGATTACATCAAGGATGAGCTTGCGGCGAGGGATGAAACGGAGGATTTGGACTCCCTTATTTCCCTGGCTACTCGTCTTGACAACCGTCTGCGGCAGCGCCGCAGGGAGAAAGCAAGCCGTCCACAAATTCCCATGTCATGCCCTCTGCCTGTGCCTCAACCCAGCTTAGCTCCCCGAGCCATCCCCTGTGCCAGGTCCCGCTCCAGTGATTCCTCCAGCTCCTCCTCTTCTCTACCCCCTGAAGAACCCATGCAGTTGGGTCGGGCTCGTCTCTCCCCAACAGAGCGTCAGAGGAGAATGCAAGCTGGAGAGTGCATTTATTGCAGCGAAAAGGGTCATTTCCTTGCCTCTTGTCCCCATCGGCCAAAAGGAACAGGTTCGTCAGTAGCAGTGGGGGTTCTGTCGAGCCAAACTCCTTCCTCTCCTAAACCCCGACCCAGAATGCAGTTCAATGCCACATTATGTTGGAACCAATTGTCCCTGCCTCTACCCGCCTTGGTGGACTCCGGTGCGGACGAGAGCTTCATGGATGCCACTCTAGCTGCTCAAACAGGCATCACCAGCGAGCCCCTGGACGTTCCCCTGAAGGCTAATGCCCTCAATGGCCATCTCCTTGCCCTTGTGACACACCGTACAAGACCTGTACATCTCATCCTGTCTGGTAATCATCATGAGTACATCCAGTTCCATCTAATTTCCTCTCCCAGTGCCCCCATTGTCTTAGGTCACCCCTGGCTCCAGAAACACAATCCCCATCTCGACTGGTCTGTTGGCAAATTGGTTAGCTGGAGTCCCTTTTGTCATTCAACCTGCTTGCAGTCTGCTCTTGCCCCAGTAGAGGCCATTGTTTCCCCTCCCCCCTCAGAACCCCCAGATCTGTCAACAGTCCCAGCTGTTTATCACGATTTGGGTGAGGTCTTCAGCAAACAGCGTGCTCTCTCCCTTCCCCCTCATCGCCCATATGACTGCTCCGTTGACCTCCTCCCTGGGGCTCCCCTGCCTTCTAGTCGACTGTTTAAACTTTCCCGTCCAGAGAGAGAGACAATGGAGCAATACATTCATGAATCGCTGGCTGCTGGCATCATCCGTCCATCCTCTTCCCCAGTTGGAGCAGGTTTCTTCTTTGTTTCCAAGAAGGATCGCACTCTCCGCCCCTGCATTGACTACAGAGGCCTCAACGCCATCACCATCAAAAATAAGTATCCTTTACCCCTCATCGACTCAGCTTTCGAACCCATCCAGAAAGCCACTGTCTTTTCAAAACTGGATTTGAGAAACGCCTACCACCTTGTTAGGATCAAGGAAGGGGACGAGTGGAAAACGGCCTTCAACACCCCTCTTGGACACTTCGAGTACCTTGTGATGCCTTTTGGTCTGACTAATGCCCCCGCTGTGTTCCAAGCCCTAGTGAACGATGTACTCCGTGACTTCCTCAACAGAACCGTGTTTGTTTATCTTGACGACATTCTGATTTTCTCCCAAGACCCAGAAGAACACATCCAACATGTCCGACAAGTACTCCAGAGGCTCCTAGAGAATAAACTCTTTGTGAAGGCAGAGAAATGCGATTTTCATGCCAGTTCAGTTTCTTTCCTGGGGTACATCCTTGAGGGTGGACAAATGAGAACAGACCCTGCTAAGATCCAGGCAGTGACTAACTGGCCCAAACCCACATCTGTTAAGCAGCTCCAGCAGTTCCTTGGCTTTGCTAATTTCTACCGCCGCTTCATCAGAGACTACAGTCGGGTGGCCGCACCCCTAACCAGACTCACCTCCACTGCGACCGCTTTTTCTTGGACCCCTGAGGCCGAGGCAGCCTTCTCTGGTCTCAGAAGGCTCTTCACTTCTGCGCCTGTGCTCATCCACCCAGACCCCACTCGTCAGTTTATTGTGGAGGTCGACGCATCCAGCTCTGGAGTGGGGGCTGTGCTCTCTCAGCGTTCTGCCACCGACCAGAAGCTGCATCCTTGTGCTTTCTTCTCCCGCCGTCTGTCACCGGCAGAGGGGAATTATGATGTTGGGAACCGGGAACTGCTGGCTGTCAAACTCGCTCTGGAAGAATGGAGGCACTGGCTGGAGGGGGCCGAACATCCGTTCGTCGTATGGACTGACCACAAGAACTTGGCTTACATCCAGACAGCCAAACGCCTCAACTCCCGTCAAGCTCGCTGGGCCTTGTTCTTCGGCCGTTTCTCCTTTATACTTACCTATCGTCCAGGCTCTCGAAATCTGAAGCCAGATGCTCTCTCCCGCCAATTTTCCTCGGCGGAGACGCCCTCTATTCCGGACACCATCCTTCCTGAGACGTGTGTGGTGGCAGCAGTTACATGGGAAATCGAATCCATTGTCAGGGATGCTCAACAGGCTCAGCCGGACCCAGGTAACGGGCCTCCCAATCGTCTCTTTGTGCCTAGCTCCGCCCGTTCCCAAGTCCTCCAGTGGGGGCACACTTCCCGGTTTGCTTGCCACCCCGGAACTGCCCGTACCCTGTCCCTCCTTAAGCGGCATTTCTGGTGGCCTTCAATGGATTCTGACACCCGTGCCTTTGTGTCCGCCTGTACGGTGTGTGCCCGTGCCAAGGCCTCTCACCAACCACCTGCCGGGTTACTCCGTCCCTTGCCAGTCCCAGCTCGTCCTTGGTCTCACATAGCCCTCGACTTTGTTACTGGACTTCCACCTTCACAAGGTAATACCACTATACTAACCATCGTGGACCGGTTCTCTAAATCTGTGCACTTTGTGCCTCTCCTCAAGCTCCCTACAGCCTTGGAGACCGCTGACCAGTTGGTGTACCATGTCTTCCGCCTCCATGGCATACCCTCCGACATTGTGTCTGACCGTGGGCCCCAGTTCATCTCGCAGGTCTGGAAGGCCTTCTGCCAGGCCCTCGGCGCCTCGGTGAGTCTGTCGTCCGGTTATCATCCCCAGACTAACGGTCAGACGGAGCGGGCCAACCAGGACCTGGGCGCTGCGCTTCGCTGTGTTGCTTTTAGGAACCCCTCCTCCTGGAGCACCCACCTGCCATGGATTGAATATGCACACAACTCCCTGTCAAGTGCCGCCACGGGTATGTCACCTTTTGAATGTTCCTTGGGCTTCCAACCACCTCTGTTTCCAGCCTTGGAGGAGGACATCTCCGTCCCTTCGGTCCAAGCTCATCTTCGCCGTTGCCGTAAGGTCTGGAAGGATGCCCGTGCTGCCTTGCTCCGCACTGCTGACCGCAATCGCCGCATTGCTGACCGCCATCGGACACCGGCCCCTAACTACAAACCAGGTCAGAAAGTATGGCTCTCTTCTAAGGATCTCCCTCTGCAAACCTCTTCCAAGAAACTCACACCCCGTTATGTTGGTCCTTATGAGATACTTTCTGTCATAAATCCCACCGTTGTCAAGCTCAAGCTTCCTCCTCACATGAGGGTTCACCCTGCATTTCACGTCTCCCAGTTGAAGCCGGTCTCCACTAGCCCACTGTCTCCTCCAGCTGCGGCCCCCCCCACCCCCCCCGCGCCATCCGACCTACACTGTCCGGCGGTTGTTGGACGTGCGCCGCCGCGGCAGGGGCTTCCAGTATCTGGTGGACTGGGAGGGTTATGGGCCTGAGGAGCGCTGCTGGGTTCCTCGTCGGCATATTTTTGGTGCGTCCCTGGTCCGGGACTTCCACCGTGAGCACCCTGACAAGCCTGGTGGGTCGCCTGGTGGCGCCCGTTGAGGGGGGGGTACTGTTACAGCCATGGCTGTACCTCCCTCTTCCCCTGTGTTTCCCTGTGTTCTCCCCTCCCTTGTGTTTCCTTGTGTCACTCCCTGTGTTTTGTTTCGTGTGGTCATCTGCCACTCACTCAGCTCCTGGATTCCTCCACACCTGTCTGCCATCAGCTCATCAGCTCCCTCAGTCTCCACACCTGCCCTCCATCAACTCATCTCCACTGCAGTATATCTACACTGGTTTTTCCACCACTCTTCGCCAGATTGTTGTCAAACCTCCGTGGTGCGCACTTCAGGCCAATCCCAGTGAAAACCTTAGTTGAAATTCTTGCTGTTCTTTGAGCTTGTTTACTGACTGCTTTTTTCTGCTGTTCCCCAGGACCATTATCATCTGCCAGCTCCAACCAGCCTGTTCTCCCAGCCACCCTCCAGCTCCAAGCTACCCCTGGCTTCCACTCAGCCCTCCATCGTCCTCTCCTCCCCACGCCAGCCATTCCCCGTGCCAGCAACCTCCTCTGCCCTAACCGGACCCCCTTCTTCCCCTTCCCTACAATAAATTCATTCTTCACTCCACCACTGTCTCGCTCTTGGGTTCCCCCTTGTGAGTCTGTCACAGGAACAGGCTGTGGAGCCTGTTGCAGCTAGATCTCCCTCTTTAATTATATGCCAGTGTTTGTGTCTTTCTTTAACTTTTCCAGCTCAATCAACAAACCCGGGGTGATCGGTTCGATCACAACATTACCTTGTAGTTACTTGCCCATTAATTCTATTTCCTAAGTATTTACCCAATAAGTACAGAAATTTTTACCTGGCTTTTACTCAGTAATTAAAGTGAAACTGGACTGTAAAAGAAAGCGTGTGTTATTTCCATAATATTACCTCTGTCCTCCAGTAATTACCTGTATTAATGGCACCTGCTTTAACTTGTTATCAGTATTGATAACCAGTAACAAAAGTATTGAGATGAACTTTTGTTATTGATCAAATACTTATTTTAAAATGTAATTTTCAAATACATTCTTTAAAAATCAGCCAATGTGATTTTCTGATTTTTTTTATTTTTTTTTTCATTTTGTCTCTCGAAATCCTCTGGTTACCACAGGATTTCGTCTCTGCTTTTTGCGGATGATGTTGTCCTGTTGGCTTCATCGGACTGGGACCTTCAGCATGTACCGGGGCGGTTTGAGGCCGAGTGCGACGCGGCAGGCATGAGAATCAGCACCTCCAAAACCGAGGCCATGGTTCTCCACCGGGAAAGGGTGGTGTGCCTTCTCCGGGTGGGTGGAGAGGTCCTGCCTCAGGTGGAGGAGTTCAAGTATCTCGGGGTCTTGTTCACGAGTGAGGGAACGATGGAGTGGGAGATTGACAGACGGATCGGTGCAGCGTCCGCAGTTATGCGGTCGATGTACCGGACCGTCGTGGTGAAGAAAGAGCTGAGTCGAAAGGCGACGCTCTCAATTTACCGATTAATCTACGCACCTACCATCACCTATGGTCATGTACTTTGGGTAGTGACCGAAAGGACGAGATTGCGGATACAAGCGGCCGAGATGAGCCGCGATAGGATGAGGAGTTCGGTCACCTTGGAGGAGCTCGGAGTCGAGCCGCTGCTCCTTCACATTGAGAGGAGTCAGCTGAGGTGGCTTGGGCATCTGTACCGGATCCTCCTGGACGCCTCCCTAGGGAGGTGTTCCAGGCATGTCCCACCGGGAGGAGACCCCGGGGAAGACCCAGGACACGCTGGAGAGACTATGTCTCTCGGCTGGCCTGGGAACGCCTCGGACTCCCCCCGGAAGAGCTGGAGGAGGTGTCTGGGGTGAGGGAAGTCTGGGCATCTCTTCTGAGACTGCTGCCCCCGCGACCCGGGAACGGATAAAGCGGCGGACGATGGATGGATTTTTTTCTCTCATGGTTGAGATATACCTGTGATGAAAATTACAGATATATCGGTAACCCTTTCTTTTACAGTACAGTAATAACCAGGTAATACCATGGTAATTACACTGTAATTACCTAGTAGTTCCTTCTATTTGCAAGGTACTACGTTTTAAAACCTTACATTACATGGTAACTACCGGATAATTTACCCAGTAAGTACTAGGTAATTATTACGTATTTTCTTGTACCATGTAATTATGTGTATTTACTATGTAATTACATGGTAAATACCTGGTTGTTTAAACTAAACATTACTAGGTAATTACAAAGACATTAGATGGGAACTATGAGGGAAATTACAGGTATTTACTAGGTTAATATTGGTAACTACCAGTCAATTTACCATGTAATTACTCTGAAATTACATGAATTATTTCTAAGTTAGTACCAGGTAATTACTAAGTATTTTTCTGCAAACTACCAGGAAATTATAACCTATATTTGAGGTAGTTACCGGCTAATTAGACTTTAATGACAATTTAGTTACCTTGTATTTACTATACATTTCATGGATAACTACCGGGTATTTCATTATTGATTTATGTATTATCAATATTATCAATGGCATCCGGTACCTCCCTGTACCGGATGCCTCCTGGACGCCTCCCTAGGGAGGTGTTCCAGGCATGTCCCTCCGGCAGGAGACCCCGGGGAAGACCCAGGACACGCTGGAGAGATTATGTCTCTCGGCTGGGGTGAAGGAAGTCATATACCCCCTCACACACCACCACCACCTTGTAACAATTACGCCAAAACAGGTGATCTGTCAAAGACTTGTACAGTGTAAAACGTATTGCATAGTGTAAAACATAAAACTAGACACAGTGTTGAAAATATAGGCACATTCAGTCAATCAATGCAACAAATAAAAAAACAGTGCTTTCAATAACGATATAACAGCATATTTAGATCTCAAACTGGCATGTCAAGGACCCCAGTAATATCTGCATTTGCCCATCAGTAAGTTTAAGTTAGTTTTTCAGCAACTAGCACGACACTGATCCTAACCCTAATCCCCACTCGCCAGTGCGCCCCCCCAAAATCTTTTATCCCCAGCCGTTACTGCATACGCATACCTGGATATATACGAAAAAGAACCTTATCCCATGAAGGACTGTTAGCTCAGAAGGTCAGAGCGTGGTGCTAATAACGCCAAGGTCATGGGTTCAATCCCCATACTGGCCAAACTGGTTACCAGTTAAACTCTGGGGATCTTACAAAGTTCCAGATTTTAAAAGTCGTATGTTTCGTTCTTGTCTTTACGTGGACCAAGAATTATTCACGTCTGAAGGATCACCTGCCTTGAAGAAAGGAGCAAATAAAGATTACTTTTAAATATAAGGAATACTACGTTTATAAAGCAAGGGGAAGTTTATTTGTAATAGACATTCCATGTACAATTCAAAGTGCTCTATATTAAAACATTTGAAAAATGAGGATAGAAATATGTGTCAGTGATAAATAATTATCGTCCAACAATAAAAAAGGCTCTAGATGCTCTGGTTCTCCAGGTTCTCTGACAGGTTGTTGTGGCCGAGTGGTAAAGGCGTTTGAATGCCTTATATTTATAAAAATATGATGAAAAGAAGAAACAAAATATTCAGATTATAACCTGAGTATCTCAGCTGGTAGAGCATCAGACTTTTAATCTGAGGGTCCAGGTTTCAAGTCCCTGTTCAGGTGGATAAACTGCTGACCACAATTTCTAACTCTTAAGAAACAACTGGATTACTTTCAATGTCCATCTCAAGCTATTAAATAAAAAACAAAGGGTGAAATACAGAGACCAAGACCTCTGTAGCTCAGATGTCAAGCATCAGACTCTTAATCCAAACGACCTGCATATTTCCAAACAATAACGTAACAATGTTAATGGCAGCAAAGTGGGACTTGTTCACTCTGAGCCACATGTAGATGATATCAGTGCCAGGACTGAGTGTGTGAGTGACTACATCACCTTCTGTGTGGAAAACGTAATCTCCACCACAACACAAAGTTGTCCAGATCCAGGGTTTACCTGACAATAAACCCTGGATCACCAGTGACCTGTGTTGTGCAACACAGAGGGCGCTGTTCCAGTTATCAAAAGGTTATTAATAATTTTATTCAACAATTATCAATAATTCATAAAGTAGATTATTTATCAAATTGAATTATCAAAATGATTTAATCCTTGTGCGGCACCACCTGGATTTAACCAGGAAAAATGATAACTTTCACAGCGAAAATCAGTCTCAAAAATAGATATTATTCCACCCGGGCACAGTAAGAGCTGTTATTACTGGTGAGTAATGTTGAAGGCGTACAGTTCGGCTCTGGTTCTGTCAAACAGCCATTGTGACAAGAAAATGTGCAAAGCAACACAAACAACTCATTAAAATCAATCATAATTTACATACGGGTACCAAGCAGATGTAAAGCGATACCCAAATAAATTCAGATGGCACACTACGATAAACATAAAATCATCACTAACAAGAAAAAAATCAACAATAAAAATAGGAACTTAAATGCATGGAATGGAAAAGAAATCAAAACAATAATAAACACGATCCAACGATCATCTACGGTTCAAAACATTGAAAGATGGCGGGGCTCTCTGGTATTTAAAGATGGACACGCCCTCGCCACGCCACGTGCAATCGGATGACAAACACAGCGTTTTAAAACGTGAACAACTGGCGGAAAATGTCGCCACAAAATAACGAACACAATAATGATAATGTACAATAATACGCATACAGTAATCTCATTAAACATAAATTCGGCCCTGAACCGCTCTAAATGAACTGATCGCCCCAAAACACAGCCTCACGTCTCCCTTTGGGTCCGGGTCTGGACGGCTGCGGGTTCTGCCGGGGGTTGATCAGGGTTTCTGCCGGGGGTTTCAGTCCGTCGGAGAGGTCAGTCCAAGCGGTCTCCCGGCTCTCTCTCTTCTCCTTCCGACTCTGAAGTGAGTAGGACGGTGGTGCAGCATTTCAGCAGCCGGCGGTCCCTTCCTCGTAACATCGTCTCGGAGCGCGCGGGGCCGGTCCAATCGTTAGACGTGCGGGTTCCCGTCATGGCTGATGAGCGTGTGGGCGTCCTGACTCAGTCGGCGGGATGCGTCTCGGTCTGATCTGGGAACGCTCACCGGAGGATCCTTTGCTAGAGAAACTCAGAGCGGAGAGGGAAGTTAGAAAAGAGGAAGATCAGGAGCGCAGTGCGCCCCGTGGTAACGGTCTTACGCTCCGCCAGACACTACAGACTCAAAGCTCGTTGCGTGACGTCATCAGTGCCTCGCTCGTGATTGGATGCGCGCCACTTTAGGCGCCGCCCCCCCCGCAAGGCACGCTGGTCCTGTAGTTTCGGACAAGGCGGCCATTTTAGGAGGCACATTAAAGCTGATTTTGAGCCAGGATATTAAAGTTGAATACACACTTTCACAAAATGTTCATAAACATTCATAAGTGTTCACATAACCACATGACGTGGCACAACACCTGAATGAGGTCCTCAAACAGAAGAAAAGAGCCTTCAGGGAGGGAGACAGAAGATTACTGAGGTCAGGACAAAAACTACTGAAAGTCAAGATTAAAGATAACGAGGAGGACGCCGGAGAACAAGCTGCAGTAGAACAATGTGAGAGATGTGTGATCAGGGATGAAGAAGAACAGGCTTCAGGCAGAAGGAGAACCAGATAGATGGAGGTCTCATCTTCCACCTCATTCATGGTTTTTCTACTGCTCCATCATTGTCTCCTACCGCACCAGGAGATGCTGGACCCGTCCACCTCCCACCTGCCTGTCTCTAGCATTCTCCTGCTACTTCACCGCATGTTTAGCTGAAACCCAGCAGCTATCTCCACTCCACTGTTTGAACTCATGTTCATAATGACTGCTGAGTTTCCCCAAAAAGAGAAAATGTCACTCTTAACTCCCTCTCATGTTTGCTGCATTGGCTGGAATTGAACCGAGGTCAACTGCTAGCAGATATGCTGACCACTAAACCACCAACGCTGCAGGAGACGTCACAGTTTACCAGCCACATGAGCAGGTGAGCAGTCATGATGTCAGGAAAGTAACTGTTTGTTGATGGTTTCTTCAATATCCCAAGCTACTTACCTCCATTTGTCCTTCACCTTATACAACAACTTCTAGATTAACGATTGCATGTTTGCATGTATATTCAGTTAGACACGTGTTGTATGTCATCCATTGCTTTACAGCATCCTCTTAGAAAGATACCATAGACTTGGAGAGGTTTGATAATGACAACTGTCATTGACATTTGAATGTACAGGACTCTCTCTTCGTACCTACTCCTGACTGGATTACAGCTTTCTCAAGAACCCTGGCAGTGACGGTCAGCCAACGACTGTTCCCTTATGAGCAACAATTATCATCTCAATATGAATGAGGCCTGTTAAAATGTCATGAGAGTTCAGTCTGCTTTTACTGCTTAGGAAATGTCTGAAGAAGCACTTGCTACACTGAAAGATTGTAAGTGTTTGTGTTGACAAACAGTTTCCTCCCAAACAGAGGAGAAAGTGAAGACTTTATCCAACCATGTGGAAAAGACAGAAATTGGATAAATTGGACCAGTCCAAAGACTGTGGTTTTTATCATTACAGGAGTGTTTTACTTAATTGTTAGTTTAAAGGCTCTGCTGGGATTTGAACCCAGGATCTCCTGTTTACAAGACAGGCACTTTGACCAACTAAGCCACAGAGCCCCAAACAGATTGCCACCAACGTTCGTTCTTCTTCTGGAGCAGCTCTATTCCACCTCACTGTGATATATTTAGTTCACAAACCTGTTCCACTACTGTCCTGGCTTTATGTGAAGTAACAGAGCTATGAAGGAGGGGAAACAATGCTTTTATAGTTACCATATATGGTTACCTGCCCTGAAATGGGCAGGTAACCTCTAACCGAAGCAAGCTTAAACAACATAAATTCCACTTAACCTCAATTTAGGTTTATTCAAATTTTAATTCATAGAAATCATAGAAAACATAGAATCCTTTATTCTCACTGTAAACATTGTTTCCAACATCGCTATGAAAATCTGTTTAGCAGCTCCATATGACAGCATAACACACAACAAGAATCAACACACACAGAAACGACAAGAATAATTAATAAATAAAATCACTTATGCAAAATTGTAATATAAAATATAAAATTGACTGTGCATGTAGTGCAGGGCGAGGGATAAATACTTTCTGGGGCAATTATTGCACTTGGTTGTGTATGAGTGTGTGTGGGAGGGGTTGGGGGATTGGTGTCAGTCCATGTCAGGTGGGCGGGGTTAGGGACGGGGTTATGGTGTTGGGGCGGGGTTAGGGGGGGTTGATGGCTTTGACGGCCTGATGGAAAAAGCTGTTACTCAGTCTTGTGATTCTGGATTTGAGTGTCCGATATCTTTTTCCAGAGGGGAGTGGGGAGAACAGGGCATGTCAGGGGTGTGTGGGGTCAGTGCTGATGTTACTGGCCTTTTTAGAAGTCGACCAGTGTAGATGTCTCTGAGGGGGGGCAGTGTGGTCCCAATGATCTTCTCTGCCGTCCTCACCACACGCTGCAGGCCCTTCCTGTCCTTAGCAGTGCTAGTGGACCACACTAGCTTAGCAGTGCAGCTAGTGGACCACACTAGCTTAGCAGTGCAGCTAGTGGACCACACTAGCTTAGCAGTGCAGCTAGTGGACCACACTAGCTTAGCAGTTCAGCTAGTGGACCACACTAGCTTAGCTGTGCAGCTAGTGGACCACACTGCGCAACAGTAGGTTAGGATGGACTCGATGGAAGCACGGTAGAAGTTCACCAGCAGCGGGCAGGGGAGGTGAGACTGTTGGAGCTTCCTGAGAAAATAGAGTCTCTGATGGGCCATCTACAGCTGAACAGATGTTCTTCAGCTGAACAGATGTGTGGGTGGTCCAGGTGAGGTCGGCTGAAATATGGACTCCAAGTAACTTGAAGCTCTCCACTCTCTCCACCTCCTCTCCTCTGATGGCAAGGGTGAGCAGCACAGACTTAGATCTTCTGTAGTCCACAATCGGTTCCTTGGTTTTGGATGTGTTGAGGTCCAGGTTGTTCTGAGAGCACCAGTCAACAGCACTGAGGACAAAAGACACCAGCACTGGATCATGGAGGCCATAGAAATAAGGAAACAAGGACAACAAACAATGTAGAGGGATGAGCGAGCTTACATGCTCTCACACATGGACCAGCATCTTGGAGGGAGGACAGTGGGGGGCGTGGCCTACCAGTGGGCGGCGTGGCCGACCCGCGGGGGGCGTGGCCGACCTGTCAAACCTGGCAGGTTGGCCAAGACCTCATCGTGAAAACAGCTGATAAGGACGTTGTCACTTCCCATCACGTGACACTCTGAGGAAGGCGAGAGATCCGCCCAAACTGTTAGAACGGAAGGTAAGAAGTCGGAATTTTGTCTGGAAAAAAGAAACTTTAGGATAGGTTGCCACATTAATTCAATTAATGTTAAATTTGAGCAAACCCTACATAGTAGCTGGCGGGGGTCAGCTTATTTTTGAATACAATTTTTATAATGTGAAACTTTCAAAGATAACCCAAGTTTTAGTGGTAACCAGTTTGGCCAGTATGGGGAATGAACCCATGATCTTGGTGTTATCAGCACATCCGTCTGACCTTCTGAGATATCCAACCTGGTTCTTGAGTTCCACGCATAGTCCCGCAAACCAGGTACAGACCTATTAAGTCGGTCATTTAGTATCAGACCTTAAGAGGTCTGACCTCATGGATCGAGAAAGAGGAGTCACAGGAAGACCACATGGCCTAATGGACAAGGCGTCTGACTTCGGATCAGAAGATTGAGGGTTCGAGTCCCTCTGTGGTTAAAGAGGTTTAAAACCGTTAGTTCAAGATGTACTCTTATGACCATCGTACATGTCATAGAAATATATTACTCAACTATATATTTGTCCAGATGGAAGCAATAGGATTTGTTTCTTTGCAGGTTTCTACCGAAGGTCCTATCAGAAGGTCCTGATGTCCTGGAGATCAGACGTTCTCAGCTGCTCCAACAGTGGAGGTTCTAGTTTTTCAGTGTTTCTCAGCCCTGTTCCCCGGAGCTCACTGACCTGCAACTTTTAGATGTTTGTAGATTTTTTCTTTCCTCATGAGACAGAAAGTGAACTTTAAACCAAAGTGTCCTCTATTCCATAATAGGAAAACTATCCTGGTGAAACAACATTTAAAATTGTCTTCAGAAACCAGGATTGTCATCTTCTGTCCTTAACTTTGTGAAGTGACAGCAGCAGCGTCAGGATGGCCGAGTGCTCTAAGGCTCCGGACTCAAGGACTGACTGTTTCTTTTTATTTAGATTTTAGATTTTATTGCTTGTAATGAGAAGATAAATCTTGTCCCACTGGCAGATTTCCCTACTTATTTCAGGTGAAAATTTACTTGAAACAGGTGAAAATTGTCAAATGTTTTTTTTCTGGTGTTATTTTTCTGGTGATGACTCTAAATGTTGAAATAGCAGTAAAACCACATTCATTGATGAAATGACATAAGGGATGGAAAGGGGGGATGATTTTGACCGTTTTTATTTCAGGGGGGATGCCATCCCCCCTCATGTCGAGTACTGATTATAAGTAACAATATTTACCCACCTGGGGGTAGTATCCACTTTGCCCATTGAGAAGAATGAAATACTTCCCATCTTCTAAGCATTTCTTCACTTCTTCAGGTCGTCCTCCCATCCCTCAATAGCAGTAGGCAGAGGTAAGATGATATTATCCCGTTTGAGCTGTGACAGGTGGTGTTCCCACATGTTTTATATCCCCAACGCTCGGAGAAAGAGGGTTAGCGCGTACACTTAGCATGTAAACAAACGCCGGTTCCGGTACGCGCCGGAAATCGCACCCATAATTCACGCAAAGCCTGATGGGGGCTAGGAATAAGGTGGATAAAGAACCAACCTCATCATTTTCAAGATTCATCTCAACCTATTAAAGGGGACATATTATGGCATTTAATGTATATTTTAAACAGGCCTTGAATGTCTTAAAAACAATCTAAAGCTTGTTTTTTCTACATAAATCAGAAATCCAGCCTGTGGGCCCTGTCACTAGTTTTACTGCTTGTAACCCCTTTTTCTGTGCCTCATTCTAAGGGAAGGGGGGGGTATGATAATGAGGCTCTGTGCTGATTGGCTCCCTGAATGACGTGTAGCAGGGGAGGAGAATAAACCTCACTCCGCCAGAGCAGCCCGAGCCTGTAAATGAATTACAACACAAATGGCAACTTTATTGTTAAAAAAATAAAATATGAGTTGTATATAAATAACATTTATGCACTATTTCAGCCGGATCTGCCCGGCGGATGCTGAACGCTGCCCCGGAGCCACGCCGGGCGCGGCTCCGGGGCGCATCGCCCGTTACCGGTGATCAAACCGACAGATTTCGCTGAAAATCTCGGAGGGTGAAGCTGGTCCAGCCTGGGACGTACCCCAGAAATCCCTGCTCCCAAAGCGGCTGGGAACCTGGAGAATTTAGTCGGACGGACCCGGTTTGGGAACCAGGAAGTAGGCTGGAGCAGCGCGCATCACCGCGGCTTTAACCAGGGAATCTGACCGGTTCCGACCGGCCGGGACCGCAGGAACCCGCCTGGACTGGTAGCAGGGACTCCCGGGGACCGACCAGCGGAATTTCAGCCGGATCTGCCCGGCGGATTCTGCGCGCTGGCGCTGCAACCCCACGACGGGGGCGCACAGATCGGCTCCGGAGCGCATCCTGTGCGCATCGCCCGTTACCGGGGATCAAGCCGACAGATTTAGCTGAAAATCTCGGAGAGTGAAGCTGGTCCGACCTGGGACAGACCCCCAAGGAACCAGCTCCCAAACCACCCAGGAACCTGGATGATTTAACCCGGATCCGCTCCGCCGCGGCGCCGCGTCCGACTGGCTCAAGTAAGGACCGCTCCAGCAACGGAGAGAGCTGGTTGTGGGCGTGGTTTCAGCAGCGGAGGCTGAACCTATGGAAATCTGCTCCCGTCGTGACGTCACGACGGGAGCAGATTCTAATCGGCTCAAAAAAAACCACGTGACACTGGGGGACTCTGTCCGGCGGGGGTCAGAGAGCTTGCAGAAATTCATGGTATTTTGTCTCCCCTGTGCTGGCAGGGTGAGGGGAGACCACTTTATATATGTTAAAACAAGAAAAAACGTGTTTTTCATAATAGGTCCCCTTTAATTAAAAAAACAAACGTAGGAGAGACAGAAACAAAGCTTTCATGCAAGACCTTGGTAGCTCAGATGTAGAGACCTTGAATCTGAGTGACCTGCATGTGTCCAAACAATAACATCACAGTGTTAATAGCAGCAGAGAGGTGTTTTGCAGGTGTGTAGTGACGACTTCCTTCACTGTTATTCTATAGCACCAACCCTGGCAGTCAGGCACGCAGAGAATAAAAGCTACATTAAGACTGATTGTGCTGTTTATTATTATTTCCTGATAAGTCAGCTGGTGCCCCGTTTTGATTTATTCATTTTGATATGTCATTTTCATTATTAAAAACTCTGGATCACTTTCTGCTGCTCCTCTGACCTGCTATAACCTGCCAAATAAAGTTTAAATACAACAACCTGGTTCATTTGTGCTGCGATTGGGTTCACTCCATACCAGTACAGGTATCAATAATACTAATGATTTTACCGGTAAATGTATCCATAGGTGTGTTGGGCCACAGTCCTATGTGAACATGGGAACCTTCATTTGAACTTTAAGGCCCAGGTGTTGTGTCTACATCGGTGGTGGTAGTTCTCTTTAAAACTCAGGTTCTTTGGTGCTTCTCCTCTTCTTCCTCACTACTGATCTGTTCCAGTCTGCTCCAGTCTGGAGCTAGTGATGGTTGATTAGTGGTCCAGCTCTTGGAGACGGATGAAAACGCATGATGATAAGAGTTACTTTAACCATAGCTTTAATTCCAGGTAGGATCAGAACTGTTTCTCCCATTGTCTGAGCTGATGTTACAGCTGGTTAGTGACCCTCGCCAGGTAACAATAACAGCAGAAGGGTCTTTTTTAAATTGGGTGATTTTACTTAATCACTTTGACACGCATTTTTTTTCCCAATTTTTTAAAATGTTTTTATCAAAGTACTTTGAATCGTACATGGAATGTGGTATACAAATAAACTTGCCTTGGGTCTCCTGATAAAGAAATTAAATTCGTTTTTTTTAAAGATTATCATTCAATGTCCCCGACCCCCCAGGTCCCCCCTTATGATCCAGGTCCTGGTCCAGGTTTCTTCCTTCCTAGAGGGGAGTTTTTCTTGCCACTGTTTGGCTTAAGGTTTTTCTCCCACTAGGGGAGTTTTTACCTGCCATTGTTTATGTAATAATTGCTTGGGGGCAGTGTTGTGCTAGTTACTGAAAAATAGTAACTAGTTACCGTTATTAGTTACTTCTGTATATAAATATATAAGTGGAGGAAAAAAAAGTATTTAGTCAGACCACCGGTTGTGCAAGTTCTCCCACTTAAAAGGTATAATCCCTGATTTTGGAGAGCTAGCAAGATTTGAAAGTGGCACCTCCTCTAAGCCCCGCCCCTCTTCCCCCTCCTGTCAGCGCTCCGTCCAAAGCCCCGCCCACTCATCTAAGCCCCGCCCCCTCCTCCCCCTCCCGTCAGCGCTCTGTCCAAAGCCACGCCCCCACAAACTTTGGGGAACGCGCATTTGCAGGAGTCGAGTTTTCCAGGACATTTTGGACAGCACCTTTTCAACAAAACTACCCCATGTATCATTCACCTGTAAGCGAGGCCGGTTTTAGGGGGGGCAGGGGTGGGCTGTGTCCACCCAATCAAATGTCCTTTATTTTTTATCATTTTATTTTTTTATAAATATTAAAAAACATCACAGAATATGTGTATCGTTTCTGATTGGGTGGGCACTGCGCATCATTTTTAGACACAGCAATGAATGCATACCGCAAAAGTTGTGTCTCGGCGGAGGGACCCGAGGTCCCAGCAAAATGAGCACAACAGAGAAGTTCAGAACAGCACACAGAGCACACACTGAAGCTGATTTATGGTTCCGCGTTACACCAACGCAGAATGGTGCGCGTCGCCGCGTACCCTACGCCGTAGGCTATGGCTTACCCTACGGCGTAGCCGCAGCGCATCGCCACCCGCTCTCCGCTCTCCGCCCTCGCCGGGATGGAGGCATCTCCATCCCCACGGACCCCCATACTGGTTCCGAGCCGGAGCGGCTGGGGCTCGTGTCCCCGCGGGCTGCTGCTGCTGGGCGGAGAGTCCTGCAGTAGCTGCGCCGGACCAACAGCTCTGCTCCCCGCTCTCACCCACACAGCGGGGACTGAGCCGTTCTGGAAATAACTACATACTGGGGGTCCGGGGCAGGGGGGGGGGGTTACACTGGGACACTCTGAGCCGAGGAGGACCCGTGGGAAGTGGACACGGGGTGCTGGAAGCGAGTGCGCGCATGAGACGGAGGAGGGCGTGGGCGGGACTTAAAATGAAGGCATTTGATTGGTCCTTTACCCCCTGCCAAGCCTCTGGTCCTCTGACCAATCCGTTTCATTCGGACCGCAAAAAACAGGTTGGTCAGAGTTTTTACAGGATTAAAACTGTCAGAGAGGTCAGATGTTTTTCTTTCCTTTTTCTGAACAGATTATTCACTGGCTACTCTCAGGATGGAAGGACCATTTCACCCAGTATAACAATAAATGATTTTGAATACGATCACAGACTATACTTTTAATAAGATAAGAAAGGTATAGATATATCTGTAATTTTCATCACAGGTATATCTCAACCATGAGGGACAAAATGAAAAAAAAAACATTTTTTAAACAATGTATTTGCAAATTATAGTGTAAAATAAGTATTTGATCAATAAAAAAAGTTCATCTCTGTTAGAGCCATAATGAAGTTTTCTGTTCACCCTGTATTTTTTGAGTGTCTAATCCCTATTGTCAGTGTGCGCCCTCCGCAGGTGACCTGGTGTGGTGCACTGACTCCCATATAGGGGTTGTCCTTGGGCTTGGTGGAGGAAGCAGGTGCCAGGCGGACACCATTATTGACCTCAGCCATGCTCAGCTCAGCAAACTCATTATTTTGGCATAAAGCCTAGTGTTAAAATTTGTTTTTGTAAAATAAATCATTGTTACACCGCAAGGAATGGATACGTCATCATTGGTTTATTGCTGAAATGCTGCGAGTCAGTTAGAAGTCGGTACCTGTGTTCCATGTGGCAAACATTTCAGACAAAGGAAAGAAGAGGGGTTAATGGACCAACCATCTTTCACTGTTTTTGCCACTTCAAATGTCAATAATGACGCCATGGATCCACGAATGGAGTGGAATTGAAGTGAGCGCTCTAAGGATTTAGTTTGAAATCAAAGAGCTTGCATGGATGCGCTTTCTACACATATATTGAGCTGTGTGTCGGACTGATTGAGGTACGTTCATTTTTCAGTCCTTTTCAAACAAACATTTTTGATGCAACGATTCAGCCAAACTTTTTGCTCTGAATACATTTTGAAGGCAACTGGAAAACAAATTCTTTGAGCATTTTTCTCTTTTTTCTGTTTTCATGAATCATGAGTGACAAAATGGAGGAATTGGAGAGCCTGGAGGAACAGGATATGCCTGCTAACATGGATGCAGGTCAGGAACTTGCACGTTTACGCTCATCCCGTGCAGGGAAAATGTCTCATTTAACAAGGAGAATGAACATTATAAACAACCTCATGACAGACCAGGAATTCTTAGAGGAAGTAAAAGGCAACCTCACTAAGTTTCATGAATTACTGGACAGTTTCAATGAAGTGAATTCTTCCTATGTAGAAATGCTTGATGATGACTTAAAGAAGGAAGATGATGAACAATGGTTTCAACCCAGAATCAAGCAATTGGGCGCTTTCCAAAGTAATGTAAATAAATGGATGTCCATGGTGGAAAAATCTATGGATGGAGCCAGATTGGAGAAAGCCCAGATGGTAACTCCTGAAGCTTCACTTTTAATTGGTAAAGATAGGCCTGAAATAGGCAATACCCAGGATAAGCCTGGAGAATTAAGCCCCATCCATGATAAGCCTGGAGACATAGCCCATAGCCCAGATAAGCCTGGTGATATTGACACTGATGGACAGAGAGGACTAGTAGGTGTCCAGGGGGAGTCCTTTACCCTCCCGGGCCCAGCTGCTGAGTGGAGGCAGAAAAAGGGATCCTCCACATCATCATCCTCCAAAGGCTCCACAAAATCATCATCATCATCATCCTCACAGCATAGTCTACGCATCAGTGCAGAGGCAGAAAAGGCTGCCTTAATGGTCAAAGCTGCAAAATTGAAGGAAAGGCACGCCATTGAGGAGCAGGAACAAGAGCTGAGAAAAAGAAGAGAAAAACTTGAAATTGACACTGAGCTACAGGCGGCTATTGCAAAGATTGACTATTTAACTGAGGCTGAGGGATCAGAGAATGTTGATGTATTGTCTGCATCGGCACCACTGTTTACATCTGATTCTCAGGTAGTAAGGCCAAAATATGGGGTTCAGATCCAGTTTCCCCGGCCTGGTTCAGATAAACAATCCATTCCCCTGCCTACTGCCAATGCACAATGGCAGCCCACTCATGATGTTTCCACTGTTGCAACCCATGTTATTCAACCAAAACAATACCAGAATATTCCCCCTTTGTTTATTCCCATTGCTCAGGCACAGCCACCTTTGGCTCCCCCTAGTGCCCAGGTGTCGCAACTACAGCAAACAACAAGTGCTTTTTGTGATGCAGCCCCTATTGTTCATTCACAGCTACAGACCCTGGCCCATGGTAGACCTACTCCTACTGTTGCTCGTGTTTCCCAGCCACTTGGCACACAGTCAAGCCCGCCACAATGGCCACTTTCACCTGGCTCTGTTCTGGATCCTAACTATACCAGAATTCTGGAGAGCCAAAACGAATTAACAAAGATTCTGATAAAACAGCAACTCCTTTCCACACTCCCACAAGGCACCATCCCAGTGTTTGATGGTCAGGTATTAGAGTATCAATAATTTATAAATTCATTTGAAAACATGGTTGAAAGTAAAACAGATAATAATAAAGACCGTTTACAGTTTCTGATCCAGTATACTAAAGGCCAGGCTCAGAAGCTTGTTAAAAGTTGTGAATACATGACTGCGGACACTGGCTACTCTAAGGCCAAAATGTTACTCAAAGAAAACTTTGGAAACGAGTACAAGATTTCATGTGCATACCTGGACAAGGCCCTCTCCTGGCCCCAAATCAAACCTGAGGATGCAAGAGCTCTGCAGGAGTATGCAATGTTTCTCAGGTCCTGTTGCAATGCCATGCAACAGATGGACTACATGGAGGAGTTGGATTCAGTATCCAACATGAGAAACCTGGTACTGAAACTACCATTCAAACTCAAAGAAAGATGGCGCCTCCAGGCCTATGAGCTGCACCAAAGCAGAGGCGCACGGGTTCGAATCATGGACCTTGTTAGTTTCATTGAGAAGCAGGCCCGTGTTGCCGCTGACCCTGTCTTTGGTGACCTTCATTCCGAGAAGCCAACAGCCAGAGGAAAGGCAGATGAGGTAATAGGCAGAGGAAAAGCTAAGCCCCCTACTAAGTCATATCCGTATAAGTCATCTAGTAGTAGTTTTGCCACTAGCATTACTATGACTCAAAATGCAAAGCCTGAACCTCCATGTATATTTTGTAGTCAGCAACACACATTGGAGGTGTGTAGACAGTTCCTAAAGAAAACACATAAAGATAGACTTAATTTCTTAAAGTCAAAAACATTGTGTTATGGTTGTTTTGGCTCAAATCATATGAGTAAACAATGTAAGAATAGACTCACCTGTAAGATATGCAAGTTTTCTCATCCCACTCCCCTGCACATAGACTACAAAGCAAAGATGGCCGAGAATGACGGTGAGCCTGCAGCACCCATAGGGGGTGCTGTCGAGTCAAATGCCCATAAAGGGGCCGGGAACCAGAATAGTGTGGGATCCACTTTCTCAGTTGATGTTGGCCCTAAAATGGCTAAGCAAGCTGTAAAGCCTTTAGCGCCCACAAGGGGTGCCGAAACAGAGTTATGTGCCCACATAGGGGCCATAGAGCAGGAGAGTGGGCTGTCCATAGTCCCAGTCAAGGTTAAAGCAGCCAAAGGTGACAAGATAATACAGGCGTATGCTCTCCTAGACCCCGGATCCACAGCCACATTCTGCTCTGAGAAGCTCACATCCCAACTAGGCCTGAGAGGCAGGAAGAAACAGGTCCTGCTACGCACAATTAATGAGGAGAAAACTGTTGAAACTCAGGTGGTGTCAGGAATTGAGATTTCAACACTGGACAGCGACACTTTCTTACCCCTACCTGCTGTCCTAACCCAGAGTGAAATGCCTGTCACTGCAGTCAGCATCCCAAGGCAAAATGACTTAACGCAATGGGCGTATCTAAGCCATGTCAAACTTCCCCACATCAATGCAAAGGTGGAGCTATTAATAGGAACTAATGCTCCAAATCTATTGGAACCGTGGGAGGTTGTAAATAGCCAGAAGGGGGGTCCCTATGCTGTTAAAACCCTCTTGTGGCCCTTTAAAGAGCAATGATGACTGTACGCTGAAAGTTACTGCAAACAGAATCTCAGTGGCTAACCTGGAGGAGCTGTTAAAGGCCCAGTACAACCAGGATTTTAGTGAGGTAGCATCGCAGGAAAAAACAGAGATGTCAAGGGAAGACAAAAAATTTGTCGAGATTGCCAATGGGGCTGTCTTTAAAAATGGACACTATAATCTAAAGCTACCTTTCAGGAATGACAGCAGTGAGATGCCCTGCAACCGCCAGATGGCAGAGCACCGGCTGCAGAGTCTTAAAAAGAAAATGGAAAAGGACCCAAACTATAAGGAGGAATATGTTGCATTCATGACGGACATTTTCGAGAATGACTATGCAGAGGAGGTCCCACAGAATGAACTGAAACAGTCACCAGGCAAGACTTGGTACCTACCACACCATGGTGTGCGTCACCCAAAAAAGAAAAAACTCAGGGTTGTTTTTGATTGTACAGCCTCATACCAAGGCAAATCCCTGAACAGTGAGCTATTACAAGGCCCCGATTTGACCAACTCCCTTGTAGGGGTTCTTTTACGATTTCGACATGAACCCATTGGAATCATGGGTGACATTAAGTCCATGTTCCATCAGGTCAGAGTGGACAGGTCTGATGTGGACTACTTGCGCTTCCTGTGGTGGCCACAGGGGGACACCAGCCAAAGTCCAAAAGAGTATCGTATGCTGGTGCACATCTTTGGTGCTGTGTCCTCCCCAACCTGCGCAAATTTCACACTCAGAAAAACGGCTGATGATAATAAAGAAAGCTTTTTCCCTCAGGCTGCAGAAACGATACAGCACAACTTTTATGTCGATGACTGTGTAAAGTCAGTAGCCACAGAGTCTGAAGCAATCCACCTAATCAAGGACCTAACCTCACTGTGCCACAAAGGTGGTTTCCAAATCACACAGTGGGTGAGTAACAGCCGTGCTGTTTTGGCCTCCATCCCCCAAGAGCATAGGGCTAAAGAAGTGAGGTCATTGGATCTGGACAGTGACAGCCTCCCAATCGAACGGGCTCTGGGGCTACAGTGGAATGTGGAAAATGACAACTTCCAGTTCAACATCAACCTTCCACAAAAGCCTCAGACACGCAGGGGCATTCTCAGCATCGTGAGTTCAATTTTCGACCCACTTGGTTTTTTTGCCCCACTCATTCTCCCAGCCAAGCAATTGCTACAGGAGCTCTGCCAGATAGGTCTTGGATGGGATGAACCTCTACCAAAAGCTGCATCACTACAGTGGAAGGAATGGCTGGACAGTCTGGAACAGGTGCGGCACTTTAAAGTTGCACGCTGTATGAAGCCCGCAGGCTATGGAGCACCAACACATGTCCAGCTACATCACTTCGCGGACGCCAGTGAAAGCGGCTATGGCTCGGTGAGCTATATAAGGCAAGTTAATGCTCAAGGCCTTATTCATGTCACTTTTGCCCTCGGAAAGTCCAGAGTCCTCCCCCTCAAACACATGACAGTGCCACGACTAGAGCTAGCAGCTGCAGCACTAGCAGTAAAAGTGGATAAGATGCTGAGGAGAGAAGTTCACCTGGAATTACATCCCTCAGTCTTCTGGACGGATAGTCAAACAGTACTCAAATACATCGGAAATGATCATGCCAGGTTTAAAACATATGTAGCCAACAGGGTTTCACTAATCCATGACAACACAGAGCTATCCCAATGGAGGTTTGTAGGCACAAAGGAAAATCCTGCGGATGATGCCTCCAGGGGGCTAAATGCAGTCAAATTCATGGTGCAGAGGAGATGGATCTACGGCCCTGATTTTTTGTGTAAACCTGAGGACAGCTGGCCTGAGGAGAAGTCATTACAAGATGACCCAGAGGTCAGAAAAACCACTTCAGTGTTCACCACAGTGGTGAAAGAAACCCCCACACACCAACTGATTTCCCACTACTCTGACTGGAAAAGGCTGGTGAAAGGAGTGGCATGGTACCTCAAGCTAATGAAAATTTTGTTGCTTATCTCCAAAAAACGTCAAGAGATTTTCACAGGCCACGCCCCCACCCGCTCAGTCAACCGGAAACTGAACACAGAGCTTGACACCTTTAAGGCTACATTTGGTGGACAGTCCATCTCAGTGGAGGATATGATGCAGTCAGAAAGGTCAGTCATTGCCTACGTTCAGAAACAGCATTTCCCAGTGGAAATGGAAACACTGGCAGCAACTCCGCCCAGTGTGCCAAAAAATAGCAAGATCTGGAGGCTAGACCCAATCTTGGAGGACGGTTTCATAAGAGTAGGCGGCCGGCTACACAGATCCGCTATGCCTGCTGAAAGTAAACATCCTTGCATCCTCCCCAAAGATGCACATGCCTCAGTTCTCATTCTAAGAGACATTCATCAGCGCTCCGGACATAGTGGCAGAAACCACATGCTTTCAGAGCTCCGGAAGCACTACTGGATGATAAAAGGAAATGCAGCAGCACGGAGAATTATTTCAAAGTGTGTTGTTTGTCGAAAACAGGAGAACAAAAAATGGCAGATTTGCCTCTGGAAAGAATTCTACCCGACTTGCCACCCTTCACCAATGTCGGCGTGGACTACTTTGGCCCGATAGAGGTGAGGAGAGGAAGAAAAAGGGTCAAAAGGTATGGAGTCTTGTTCACATGTATGGTTACCAGAGCCGTACACTTGGAAGTTGCATACTCGCTTGACACAGACTCCTGCATTAATGCTATAAGGAGATTTTGTTGCAGGAGAGGACAGGCACGCCACTTTCGTTCGGACCGAGGCACAAATCTGGTGGGTGCCCAGGCTGAGCTAAAGACTGCCTTAAAATCCCTGGATGGAGAGAAAATCCAAAATGCTCTGCTACCCAACATGATTCAATGGAGCTTTAATCCCCCCGCGGCATCCCACCATGGCGGAGTCTGGGAAAGACTGATACGTTCCGTCCGCCAGGTGCTCAACTCCACTCTCAAAGAGCAGACTATGGATGATGAGGGCCTACAAACCATCTTCTGTGAGGTAGAGGCAACCCTCAACAACCGCCCCCTCTCCACTGTCTCTTCCGATCCTCATGATGTAGAGCCGCTAACCCCAAACCACCTACTCCAACTTAGAACACAACCCGTCCTACCCCCAGGATCATTCCAGAAATCTGATCTCTACGCCAGACGCCGCTGGAAACAGATCCAGTATATGGCTGATTTGTTCTGGCAAAGATGGACAAAAGAGTACCTTTTGCTACTACAGGAGAGAAAGAAATGGGGTATGGTGAAGAGGAACCTAAATGTTGGAGATATAGTTCTGGTGGTGGACCCCACGGCTCCACGGGGATCCTGGCCGTTGGGTAGGGTGTTGGAGACAAGGCCAGACGCAAAGGGGTTGGTCCGCTCAGTCAGGCTCAAAACAAAGACCTCCATCCTGGAGAGGCCCATTACAAAGTTGTGCCCCATCCTAGAAACTGAGTGACTTGTCTTCAGCCAGCCTGTCAGTAATGTATATGCTTTATTTTTTCTTTTCCATTTATAATATGGCTCCTATTTCATTTACATTCATTGGGTAATTGGCTCTTTGGAGAGCAATTAGGGGCCGGGGTGTTAGAGCCATAATGATGTTTTCTGTTCACCCTGTATTTTTTGAGTGTCTAATCCCTATTGTCAGTGTGCGCCCTCCGCAGGTGACCTGGTGTGGTGCACTGACTCCCATATAGGGGTTGTCCTTGGGCTTGGTGGAGGAAGCAGGTGCCAGGCGGACACCATTATTGACCTCAGCCATGCTCAGCTCAGCAAACTCATTATTTTGGCATAAAGCCTAGTGTTAAAATTTGTTTTTGTAAAATAAATCATTGTGACACCGCAAGGAATGGATACGTCATCATTGGTTTATTGCTGAAATGCTGCGAGTCAGTTAGAAGTCGGTACCTGTGTTCCATGTGGCAAACATTTCAGACAAAGGAAAGAAGAGGGGTTAACGGACCAACCATCTTTCACTGTTTTTGCCACTTCAATCTCAATACTTTTGTTACTGTTTATCAATACTGATAACCAGTTAAAGCAGGTGCCATGAATTCAGGTAACGAAAGGAGGACAGAAGAGCCTCTTAAAGAAGAAGTTACAGGTCTGTGAAAGGCAGAAATCTTGCTTGTTTGTAGGTGACCAAATATTTGTTTTACCCAGGAATTTATCAATTCATTCAATAAAAATCCTACAATGTGATTTCTTGGATTCTTTCCCCCCATTCTGTGTCTCATAGTTGAAGGCCGCTCTCATCTTTTTAAGTGGGAGAACTTGCACAATTAGTGGCTAACTAAATACTTTTTTGCCCCACGGTATGTCCCGCAACATGTTGCTTTCTTGCTGTCGGGAAAATGTGGCAACCAGAGATTATTTGCATGTGTTGAAGAATAATATACAATCCAGTTCAGGAATCCTCATTGACATTAGGGCCAAAGGCAACAACATTGTCCATTTAAGTCCAGTTTAAAAAATTCTCTACACATACAAGATCATTTTCATACAAGAACATTTTTATATCCCTCACATTTTCATATATGAATAAAGTCTATTTGCAGAGCTTCAAAAGGTCCCGGTGGGGGGGATGTGTTGATAATGTTCGCAATATTTTTGCATAGGATGTAAATCCTAGAGTATACCAGTCTTTCAACACTAACTGACACATTCCCCCTCTGCTCACATGTGACAAACTATGTGACATGCGTGCTAGCCACGGGTACAAGGATGTGGGTGTCACAACGCGGCCGTCGTTGCTGACCCACAAATTATTTACATTTTTACAACCATGGGAAAGCTACAATCTTTGCTCCTCCACATCAGCAGTCTCTTGTAAGAGGGCAACATCATTAGGATAAGCCAGGTCGTTAGCGGGTATAGAAGGGCAGAGCTTTACATGGACAGGTAAGCCAAATTTGGCGGCTTCTTTTGCTGCATGGTCAGCCGAAGCATTGCCTAGTGACACAGAGTCCTTGGTGTGGGCTTCACATTTAACATCAGCAAAAGATGAAGGTAGTTGGCATGCTTCTAACAGTTCACCAATCAATTTACCATGTTTAATGGGTGTCTCCAAGGATAAATCCTCGGTTCGCCCACAATATACCAAAATCGTGTACACAACCATAAGCATATCTTTTTGCTAGTTGACAGGCTCTCATCAGTGCATATAGTTTCAGCTACTTGGGTGGAGCTGGAGGAGGGCAGGGCGGCGCTTTCAACAATTAAGAATTATCACCAATTGTATAACCTGCGTATGGTATTCAATTTTTTTTATAAGTCAGTGTCAGTGAAGAAAACAAGAAAAGTCAGGACGAGCAGGGTTAAAGGTTAGTTGGACATGCTTTCAGGAAAGGCTTATAGACACTATAGTTGGCTCAGAGACAGATTTCCATGCGCTTACATAATGGAGTTACCGTAGGCAGGATAATATTACGTAGGTTGGGATGCTCTGATTTGGCTCACCACAATAGGAGCAGTTCTCATTTTCTTTGTTTGAGAAGTGTGACGTGTGGCCTTTGTTGATTGGTGTGAATGATTAATTGGCCCGTGTCTTGGATGGTTACTCTGTTCCTGTGTCCTCCTCTCTGCACTCAACCTGTGTAGGAAACACCCGGGCAAGTATTAGTATTTTCATACATTTCAGATTCTTTTTTGTTCTGTGTTATCCAGCCCTACCCTTTGTTGAGGGCAATTAGCAAATATATTGTTTGTGTGTACCCTGGAGGAAATCCATCAATCTGATCTTGTGACAGACCACAATTTTCTTTTGCTGTCAACATTATTTTAACATAAAGCTCCCTGGGATTATCAATTTTTCCTTGTTTATGTTTTGTGAGGGGAGTAAAGTCAACCTGTTGTACTATTTCCCTTTGAACTGTTAAGGCAATAAATACTGTAAAAAGGTCTGAGCTTGCTCTGGTGTGATTTTGGCGACAGCTGTGGGATTACAGGGAATTCTTCACGCATCAAGTACTTTGCTTTTCAAATCATGTGGCAAAGTAAGTTTAACAGCTGTTTCCTCTAGCCATTTTTGTTTATTTATTTAAAATCTCTTACTATTATTTTTAGTTGTATTGCGGCTCCAAATTTTGTAGACAACATCTTTTCTCATTGTGATCAGTGGAGCTAATTTTACAGATTTTTCCTCTTTTTTTATTATAACCCACTCCTCCTCACTGTTCTCTTGGCTATTGTCCTCAGATCTTGGAATGTTGTAAAATCCAGTCGTCATCAGAAGTGTCATCATCACTTGATTCTTTAATCTGTTTCACCGGATAAAGGTTTTTGATTTGATCATTTAACTGGTTCTCTAATTTCATGTTTGTCTGTGTTGTTTTTAAGTTCTTCCAAGTCTTTCATAGGATAAATAGTTGTAGCGTGTGATTGTGGAGGACCCAGTTAACAAGTCCAATACCATCTTTGTCTGTGTTGTGTTTTTAAATTCTTCTAGTTGAGCCATCAACCATGGGAGAGATAACTCATGGTTCTCTCCAGAGCTGGCAGAAAATTTACATGAGCGTAACCTGGCTTGGGCAAAGGCAAGGAAAACAGGTTCTCCCACTGATTGGCTAGATTTCAGACAACTTAGAAACAAATGCTCTTCTTTTATCAAGAAAGCCAAATCTGGATATTATTTGTCTGTCACCACTGAGAACCTAAATGATCCACGAACATTTTGGAAAGTTATTAATTCTCTTTCTGTGAGTAAAACCTCCCCAGCTCTACCTACATATATCTTAAAGGATTCTGTTCCAGTCTATGATGAATTGGAAGTACTGAATTGTTTTAACAAGCATTTTATATCGTCCGGTTCTCTTTTTGACTCTGTGAGATCTGTCTCTGACAGACTTCCCACTGGCCCTCCTATGTTTGCTGGTCAGCTTTTAAACTTTGTACCCTTCTCTGTCCAAGAAGTTCATAGAGCACTTTTAGATTTAGATCCCAGAAAATCCCCTGGACCTGATTTAATTGATCCTTACTTTTTGAAATTGGCAGCTCATTTTGTTGCAGAACCTCTTGCATTCCTTTTTAATTTAACAGTAGAGAGGAATGTAATCCCCTCTATGGAAATCAGCTTTTGTTCATCCTTTATTAAAAGGGGGTGATCCAGCAATTTTAACTAATTATAGGCCAATATCTAACTTATCAGTGCTCGCCAAAGTTCTTGAAGCTCTTGTGAGTGAGCAAGTTAAGCTGTTTTTACATTCCAACTCCATTTTATCCAAATTTCAATCAGGATTTCGGAAAAAAGCATAGTACTATCACAGCTGCAATGAAGGTGGTAAATTACATTTCTGTTGCACTTGATAAGAAACAACATTGTGCATCTCTTATCATTAATCTGTAGAAAGCGTTTGATACGGTTGACCATGATATTTGCACTCTGGACTCTGGGAGCATGCAGTCAACTGGTTCACCAATTACCTCAGCAATAGGACTCAGTGCATCAAACACGATGGCCTGCGTTCTGATTTTTCTTACTGTCCATAAGGGGGTGCCACAAGGCTCTGTTTTAGGCCCACTTTTATTTATTATTTATATCAACGATCCTTGCAGAAAGCCTTTGCTGTTGTCCAGCATTCATTACGTCAGCTGAAGCTCATTCTCAATGCAGATAAGATGAAGCTTATGCTGTTCTCCAACTCTAGGATCAGGCCCCAGGTTATCCCCTCAATGACCACTCTTGAGGGAAATGCAATTGAGGTTGTACATGAATATAAATACCTAGGTGTCTGGATCGATGACTCCCTCACTTTTAAAGGTATTGTGACATAATTTTTAACATGCTTTTAACACTATTAAAAGTCTTGGCCAACATCCCTCAAATGTGTCTAAAAGACATAGACATACACACTGGCTTGTTCACCTGCATGCTGGCTCTCTAGTTTTTGGGTTTAGGTAGCGGTAGCGATAGCTTAGCTCAGACTGCGATCAGATCTCAAGATTTAGGTCGATTGCTGTTATTGTTTTGGTTGGCTCCGTGCCGGTTTCGTGCTTTGTTTGTGTTTTTTTTTTTTTTTGTTGCAGATTTCCAGTGCTTGACGTGTGTCTCCGTGTGTTCCTGCTTCCTGGATTGGCAGTGGATGTCGTCACCCCCCCCCAAAAAAAAAAAAAAAAAAAAAACACTGGGTTTGTATGTGTATATTTATGTATGTGTACGCATTTGTGTGCGTATATATATGTATATATATTAAATATAGTAATAATGCACATATATACACTTTTGGTTTCTACCGTCATGGTATCAATCAATAATATGTGTGCAGACAAGGTTTAAAAAAAAAAAAAAAAAAAAAAAAAAAAAAAAAAAAAAAAAAAAAAAAAATGTGTCTAAAAGGGTGTAACAAGAAAAACTTCACTCCAGTACTCCATTCCTGGCTTTTTATGACAGTGTTTTTTTGCGCCGTGAAAAACGCGTCCTTTTCCCCCTTTCCTGTCAATCATTGCCCCGCTCCTCCTCCCAACCTCCTCCAACCCAACTGCTACACACTTCTGCCGTCTCCACACCCACGCGCGTACACCGAACCACAAACACCCACACACACAGCCCAGACAGGGCGACTACAGCCCGGGGATGAAGTCCAACCAGGACCAGAGGACCGTAGCTCCCCGCAAGCCATACGCTCACAGCGGCGTCGGAGAGTTAAGCCGGGAGCGACAGGCGAAGCAAGCATGCACGGAAAAGCAGCACGGCGAAGCAGTCCACCGCAAACAATCATAAAAATAAAGGCATGCAAGCAGCAGTGTCCCCTTATCTTAAGTCCAGTCAGTGGCCGCGGGTCTTTTTAGCAATTGTCCTCCGGTGATGAGAACAGAGGGGGCTCTAAACAGCTCCGTGTTAAGCCTGATTTATGGTTCCGCGTTAAATCGACGCAGAGCCGACGCCGTAGGGTTCACCGTACGGTGCGCGTCGCCGCGTAACCCTACGCCGTAGGCTCTGCGTCGGTGTAACGCGGAACCATAAATCAGCCTTTATGGTGCGCTGGAGAGGAGAGGAGGCAGGGAGCTGGGTGGAGGGGGCGGTGATTTAGCGGGGCGTGACGTCACGTTCCGCCACCAAACCAGAGGCGCCATTTTTGCATAGTTATGCGGAAAATCCTAGAAAGCACACAATACACTGAATGTTAAAAGTTTGTTGTTTTTTGGGTGTAATTGATGTCAAGACACCCAACAAAACACAAAAAAATCAAGAAAAGTGTGTTTTTCATGTCACAATACCTTTAAGCAGCATATAGAGAAACTTGTGAAGAAGCTGAGGATAAAATTGGATTTTTACTTTCAAAATAAGCTGTGTTTTTCCTTTAATGCTAAGAAGCGACTTGTTGCTGCTACCTATTTACCAGTACAAGATTATGGAGATATTCTGTACATGAATGCTTCTGCTAAATGTCTTCATATGATCAATACTGCATATTCTGCTTCCCTGAGGTTTATTATAAATTGTAAACCATTGACACATCACTGTGAGTTCTACTCTCGGGTTGGATGGTCTTCTCTGGCCACCTGAAGGCTCAGTCATTGGTAAACTTTTATATAAAAGGCAATGCTTTGTCTGCTGCCTTCTTACATCTGATCTTTGATTGTACAGAGAGGTCTTGCTACGTTCACAAGACTACCTGTTACTCTCTGTTTCTTTTGCCTGAACTGAACTTCTTCTTCTTATTATTATTATTATTATTATTATTGAACTGGGCAAAAGAGCCTTTGTTTATTCTGCTCCTTCAGCCTGGAACAAATTACAAAATGACCGGAGGCTAACAGAGTTAATTTCTCTGAGGAATTTTAAATCTAAATTGAAAATACTTGAGGCCGACTCCATTACATGTTCCTGTTTTTTGTGATTTGCTTGCTTTTTTAATTTAATTTTAATTGTATTTTATCTGTTGGGGTTTTCTGTCATTTATTACTATGTGTTGTAATTGTTGCTGCCTATCTTGGCCAGGTCTCCCTTGGAAAAGAGGTTTTTAATCTCAATGGGATTTTCCTGGTTAAATAAAAAAAAATAAAAATCAGCTTTTTATTTTGATCAGTAAACGAAGCTATTTGGGATTCTGCATTACGGCATCTACTTTCATCCCACCAAAGTCTAAGGGAGTTGAAGTGCTTTAGTTATTTTAACCATATTTAATACTAACTAAGTAACAAATAAAACTATCGGTACCATAATTATCGTACAGGTTTTTAATAGGACCAGTCGACTCTATCTCTGACTCTCTACTAAAAAAAACTTCCCAAAAACTTCCCATTTTTCTTTCTGTAAGATCCCTCCAAAAAATCTTCAATTACACTTACTTTTACCCACAAATCACTTGCTAATTCTTCCAATCATCAGTCTACTTGAGCATACAAATGATTCCTCTTAATGCAAGGAGAGCGGGTCAGATCCTTACTGAAATGAAATATATCTCCAAGTATTTGGGAGAGCAAATCATCCCCACTTATAAAAACCATTTCCTCCACATATATTCCAATTTCCCACAAAATTATCAGTGTTCCAAACACTTCTTATGGACCTCAAGTTCTGCATATGCTATAAGTCCCACTGGACTATTCTCTTGGTACTCAGACCAACCATGGCACTCTGGCCAGTCTCTCTTTAATGTTACCCGCGATTATTAAATCTTTTTTAGAAGAGCGAGTCAAATTCGAAGGTAGGAGAAGCAAAGCATTCTCACAACACAATCAAAGTCAAGTGTTATGAAATTGCAAGCGTTCCTAAACATCTCTACAATAACGTTCTCAATAACCTCTGCTCACAACCACACAGCGGACTTACCTAAAATTTTGGGATGACTTCAACCTTTCTCTGGTACTCCAGTTCAGACTTTCGACAACAGCCCAGCAACAATAATTTGGGATTTTGTAAATGGACCCCTTTTACCTCTGAGTAATTTGGATAAAAGTCACTGGTGTGTCGTTGGTCTGGAAAGAGGAGTTTCCATCGAAGGTCTATTGTCATCCGGGTCACAGCACCAAATTGTTGAAGAATAATATGAAATCCAGTTCAGGAATCCGCTGTGGGGTTAAGAGTTTTATTTCAGTAAGCCGGCGGTGGGAAGGACCAGCACAGATCGTGTCTGAAGTTGGTATGCCGACCCAGAGAGGTTTGACAACAGGGCTTTTATACAAAAAGTTCAAAGCACAGACGGCAAGAATCAACAACCCAAAGGTGAAAGACAAGGAGCAATTAAAAGCTATTTACAGTCAGATGTGATCGTTCAGTTTGGAACTACCCCATAGTAAGTCAGGGAGTCCATCATATGGCATCCCCGTGGATCAAGTCCTCGTCTCTGCAGGGGCAGGAAGCCGAAGCCACTTCGATGGTGCCGTCTCAGCAGGGGTGCAGGAAGCCGGAAATTGCGTGGCAATGTGTCTCAAGCAGGAGTATGAGGCTGAAGCCACCTGCAAGGCGTCGTCCCTGCAGGGGTTCAGGAAGCTGACATTCAGGTCGACCACGGTGCTGTCACAATGCCTCATCACATGGAATTTTTAATTTTGCAGACTGATTTCAAAGAATGTCAGTTTCTGTAGTTCAGAGGGAAGCAAGAGTTAAAATATGTCCCTCAGCATGAGCCTCTCAGAGCATGCAGGAGAAAACCTGCAGTATCCATCTTGCTGTCAAGACTTGTAGCAGAATTCTTTTACAGGATTTTTTTTTGTTATGCCCGCCGACTTTGCAGGTCAAAGCATGTCAGTTTCTGTAGTGTAGCGGTTATCAAGTTAGCCTAACACGTGAAACGTCCCCTTTTTGAAACTTGGTGGAAAATTGAAACTTTACAGTGTTATTGGACTTGGAAAACCACTCCAGTCCTCTTCAGGACAGGAAGGCCGACCATCTCTTTCTTGCATTGGCTCTCATTGCAGTTCCACAACTGTCAAAAAGAAAGTCATTCACCTACACTTTAAAATGCCCAACTTTACAGGAAAAAAGAAACATATTAACTGCCTGCTATAAAAAGAAAAGGGAAAAATTGTTTTTTCTCAATGTTTTTTTTTTCACACCCATGACATCTCTGTGGGTGATGATTTTTTATTCTACCACAACAGGACAACTAATATGAAGCCATACATTTATTTATAATATGATTGATGTTGTGCCACAGGGGAGGTGCTGGTTCAGTTAAAGAGTCATTAATGATTGTTGAAGGACAATCATTATCAAATTGAATCAAAATGACAATCAAAACAGCTGATGTAATCAGGAACATTATAACTTAACAGCAAAAATCAGTCTCAAGGTAGATTATTCTGCAGAATAATAGTGAAGGGAGGAGTCCGAGCACAGGCATTTGCAACAGCAGTTGTGACAAATATGCGTAAAATAAGCACAAACAACTTCTCTCATTCCAATTAATCAGAATTTATTTACACAAGTGTCAAGAAGATGGTAAAACAACACTTCGGATAAATTCTGATGGCTAAACTACCCAAAAACGACAACTAACTAAACATGTACACAAAACTTCAGATTACGTGAAGGGGGGTGGGGGTGGTAGTAGGAGCAGAATTAGGGGAGAAAACAACAAGATAAACAAACACACTCAACTAAAGAGTACAGTTGTGACGGGATCACCAGTCCGGCTCACAACGTAAAACTAACTTTTAAAATGTGTTACTAAGTTTCTCTGCCCAGACACAGAACAGCCTCTTACCTGAATCTTTGTAAATGAAGAGAAAGTGGTTTGATCCGGCTGGTCAGTCAGTACGTGCACATGCAGCGATTCAAACTGGTTGGAGATCATTTGCACACATCGTACTGACTTTTAAACTGCATGTGAACACCTTAAATCAGTCAAGTAATCTGATCAGACTGGATTCATCAACCCGCTTGCAGCACCTAGATAAGCCAGTCGCAACCGCCTTGTTAATGCCATGTGTACGGAGACATGGATATTACAGTCTGCGCATGCTCGAGAATTTCCCCCGGGTGGGGTTTTCCCCCGGGGGAGGGGATTCACCCGGAAGTGAAAGGAGACGACGCAATGCTGCTCAGTAGTAGCTCCCTGGGGTGTCGTGTGACTGCTTCAGGGGTGTCGTCAAAATATTTCCTATTCTGACATTTCATATATAAATACTGTATTTTCGCGACCATACGGGCGCCGTGTCAAAAGGCATAGCCTCAGTCTTATGTGTCATATTTCTGTATTTAAAACACACACGGCGCACCGACCGAAACGGCACACACACAAGAACACACACACACAAGCACAGGAGTGTGCGTATTTAAAAATACAGCGGGAGCAAAACTTTGTTTGATTGTAGGCTACTTTATTTCAGTTTTTACATTAATCAAACCCATTAAGTCTCATCCTCTGTTTCTGCATTAAAGAGCTCCGCTAAATCAGCTGTGCCAGTCTGAACTCCTCGCTGTCAGAGTCACGTTCCGTGCCGTGCGGTGCCTCGGAAATGCACGCTTTTGCAAAAGCTCGCAAAATAATCCCAGCAGACACGTTAGCCCACGCATCAACAATCAATCTGCAAACTGTGGCATAAAAAAAAACAAAATACGCCGTACCCTACGCCGTAGGCTGCGTCTATTTAACTCGGACCTAATGCCGCGTTCCATTTATCCTCGGAAGTGGGGATTTCCCAGTCCCCAGTCGGAATTTTCGACTGGAACGCCCCTCAAAGTGGGGTTTCCCACTGGGAAAGTGGGAGAGTCTTCACCACCCCCGAGTTACCATTCCAAGATGGCTGCCATTCCCAGTTCCCACTTCCGATTTCCGAGGTAAATGGAACGCGGCATAAACTCTGGAGCCGACAGAAATCTCTAAATTTCGGAGCAAATTTCTTAACAGGCGTAGCTACAACTGTTAGATTTCATCTATTAAACCAACATCTTCCTAAATGATTTATTTCAGCCGGCGTGATTCTCAACAGAGCAGCGTCCCAGAGAGAGTTTCTCTCCCGGGGCTGACGCAGCAGCTTGACCCAGCGGACACGTCTGTCCCCCCGACTGTGAGCTGAGGCTGCTCCCCGGGGGCGGCGGCTCTTCTCATCTCCGAAAACATCGGGTCAAATTTCTTAACAGGCGTTATTTGGATAAACTGAGCCCCGGTTGCGGATCTTAAGGTTACCTTTATACCTGAAAAAATATTAAAACTTAATAAAGTGCCATATTAACTGCGCTACAGCTGAAATTAAAACAGCTTTTGGCTCTCTGCTTCCTGATCAGGTTAGGGATGAAAACGAGGGGGAGTAGGAGAAATGGGACAGGCACCTGGGCCAAGTGCCCTAGATCTCAAGTGCCCTAAAATCTCCCCCTTCTTTTTTAGGGGTTAGGGAAGAAAAGAAGTGCGAGTGGAGAAAAGAAGGGCGAGTGAAGGAGAATTGGGATTGGCCCTTAGAATGCACTTTTTCCTAAGCGGAGGTCAACCGGAAGTGGCTCTTTGTTGAAATGGTTACCATGGTTACCTCGGGTACAGCGCCACCTAGCGTCACGGAGTCAGCCATGCTCTGGTTACAGTGGCTTATTCAATCTGATTCAGTCTGATCTCAGAACAGCATGTGTAATCAGACAAGTTGATCCAATCTTCTGCATGTCATTATCTGATCAGATCTCCAACCACCTTGAATCGCTGCATGTGCACGTACTGAGTGTTTCTTGATGAAACAAAGGGTAGTTACGCTCAGCAGGGGATCCTGATAAAGAGCGGCTCTCTCTGTCTCCTGGTCCAGATGAGGACCAGTGTGGATGAGGGGAATACATGGGCACAGCAGCTGGGCCTCCTTCAGCTCCAGGTCGGTCCAAAGTCGTTCACGTCGAGGCCTGCAGGGTCCCTGGTTCGGCTCCTCTTTGGGCTCAGAAAACTTGCGGCCACTTGCTGCGAAACGGACAGAGCAGAGGAGAAGAGAGCTTTTCCTTTTATAGCTGGCCCAGGAAGTCAAGGCCCCCCCCTGTGGCTTGGGGTCTGTGTCCAATCAGGGGCTGTTCCTTATCACTGCAGGGCCTTAGATGCAAATCCTGGTTGAGCTTTGCGTCCATGGGGTTTCCTTTGTTCCAAACCATGCGGTCAAGTATCATAAATTCGAGGCTGGTCTCAGCATGAGGCCCCAGAACTGGGCCTCAAAGCTGACTAAAGGCCTCAACTGTTCATATAATCACACAATCCATAGTTCATATCGGACTGTGGCCCAACAAATATTTCTCATATCTTTTCTCATCATTTGTATTGTGCTGGCCGATCGGGACGGCTGACTTCCTCATTCTGCGCTGTGTGAGGGGATGGTGGGGTGGACTGGACTTGTGGGTGTATATGTACGTGGAAATGCGTGTACCCGTCTTTTATTTTGTATATTTTATATATATATATATATATATATATATATATATATATATATATGCACATACACACACATATATGCTTTAATGCATCTAGAAATATTTGTGTGAGAATGCCCGTAATTAATAAGATTGTACACGGTAAATAATGTATGCTTTTATGTATAGATGAATACAGGGTAAATAGTGTTTATATAGAGGGACATGTAACTGCAAATGGCAATAATCACCCAGGTATCCACAAATTTATACTCATGTACAGTATACCACAATATGTTTACACTGTGTAAAATTGTTAATATGAATTTGTGTAACTTATCGATACATCAAGATTTTTGACATCTAATAACAAGGGTCTATGTGAAAACATGGTATTGAGTTCAAGGGGAAGGAGAAGTTTTTTTACTTCCTACCTGTTTTTGAACATGTCAAAAAGAATCTCTTGCATTCAATGCTCAAGTATGTTTCTTTCAAAATAAATTGACTAAACTACATTGGTGGATTTTAACTGAACTCTCAAAATAAATGATATCAGCACTGATCACAAATGTACACTTTTTATCCAGTGTGAATACGTTGATGTCTCGTCAATTGATCTTGCCGGGCAAAAGCCTCTCCACACTGATCACACCTGTAGGGCTTGTCTCCAGTGTGAATACGTTGATGTCTCGTCAAATGACCTTGCTGGGAAAAAGCCGCCCCACACTGATCACACCTGTAAGGCTTGTCTCCAGTGTGAATACGTCGGTGACTCGTTAGAGCACCTTGCAGGGCAAAAGCCGCCTCACACTGATCGCATCTGTAAGGCTTGTCTCCAGTGTGAATACGTTGGTGACCCGTTAGAGCACCTTTCTGGGCAAAAGCCGCCCCACACTGATCACACCGGTAAGGCTTGTCTCCAGTGTGAATACGTTGGTGTCGCTTTACATCACCTTGCTGGGCAAAAGCTGCCCCACACTGATCACATCTGTAAGGCTTGTCTCCAGTGTGGATACGTTGGTGACCCGTTAGAGCACCTTTCTGGGCAAAAGCCGCCCCACACTGATCACACCGGTAAGGCTTGTCTCCAGTGTGAATACGTTGGTGTCTCGTTAGTGCACCTTGCCAGAAAAAAGCCGTTCCACACTGATCACATCTGTAAGGCTTGTCTCCAGTGTGAATACGTTGGTGACTCGTCAAATGACCCTGCCAGGCAAAAGCCACTCCACACTGATCACACCTGTAAGGCTCGTCTCCAGTGTGAATAAGTTGGTGTCGCTTTAGATCACCTTGCTGGGCAAAAGCCGCCCCACACTGATCACACCTGTAAGGCTTGTCTCCAGTGTGAATACGTTGGTGTCTTGTTAGAGCACCTTGCCGGACAAAAGCCGTTCCACACTGATCGCATCTGTAAGGCTTGTCTCCAGTGTGAATACGTTGGTGAGTCGTTAGGTTACTTTGTTGGGCAAAAGCCGCTCCACACTGATCACACCTGTAAGGCTTGTCTCCAGTGTGAATACGTTGGTGAGTCGTTAGTGTACTTTGCGCTGCAAAAGCCGCTCCACACTGATCACATCTGTAAGGCTTGTCTCCAGTGTGAATACGTTGGTGTCGCTTCAGATAATCTTGTCGGGTAAAAGCCGCACCACACTGATCACAGCTATGTGGTTTATCACCAGTGTGAGTTTTCTTATGGATCTTCAGGTTTGGTGAAGTGGTGAAGACTTTTTCGCAATGATCACAGCAGTATCTTTCGAATCTTCCTTTATGATTCTGTAACAGAGAAGATTTTCAGTTTCAAGTATGGAGCTACAACAGTCTCATAATTCACATATGCACATGCCGATCCACAAATGCAAAGGACAAAATTCACAAATGCACAGACCGATCCACAAATGCACGGAACAATTCACACGTGCACACCCTGCTTTTTGCTTCCTTGATCATTTTTTGTAATCGAATTATTCGAGGATTCGTTTCAGCCATAGGTAAGATTATCCTCTATTTTTCTTAAGAGCTGAACATAATTTAGTTTTATTAACTCTTGACAGTCTAGAGCAGGGGTTCTTAACCTTTCTGACCTTGGGGCCCAATTTTTTCAGTACAGAGTGGCCCGGGGCCCATTAAATATAAACACTGTATAGCAGGGGTATTCAACTTTAAGAGGTCCATTTAGAGAAAATTTACTCAAGCGAAGGTCCAGAACATCATAATATATATATATATATATATATATATATATATATATATATATATATATATATATATATATATATATATATATGTGTGTGTGTGTGTGTGTGTGTGTGTGTGTGTGTGTGTGTGTGTGTGTGTGTATATATATTCAAGTAGCCTCATAGTTGTATCAACATCTGCATCTGACTGTTATATTAAAAAAAGTACATATTTGCCAATTAACATGTTTAACTTGAATTAAACATATTTTTTTCTCTTAAAAATAAAGTAGATTTTATTTTATTTTTCAAATGCTATCTTATTTTATTTCTCTACCAGCAGTTTGAATTTCCCCTTTTCTTTGTTAATTGTCTCAACACATTTTTATACTAAATTAATATAAACACATCTTAACAATTTAAGGTTCAGGTTCAGGTTCTCATATGCATGTGGAGGTGCTCATTGATGAGCCTGAAACGATATTTAGTTTTAATTATGTTCACTGTGGAGAAAGCTGCTTCACAGCTGTATCTGGACCCAAACATGGGTGTTTTAAGATGCTCAGCTTATTTTTCTGTGACTTCAGTTCAGACTTGAGTGGATATGTTTGATGAAAAACTTTGTGTTTTGTTTCAGTGGCGTTTCTCTTTCGCACTTTGAACGCCACAGTCTCTGAACGTATGAGACACTGGTTTTGTCCCAGTGGGAAGACTGAACAGGATGAATTTGTCCATTCCGGGTTGCATATTTAAAAATACAGCGAGGACAAAACTTAGTTTGATTTTACTTTAAGTTATTTACATTAATAAGTTGTCAGGACTCAGTGTGTCGGGTTCATCCGAGCCTGATCAGCTGCGACGGGCACAGCCCGCACCGCAGCTCTCTGGTCGCGCTGCAGCAGTTACTTTCCGATGCTTTTTCGAAAGCCCGAACAGTCCAGTCCAGCAGACACGACAGCCCACGCATCTACATCTACCATCCTTCAGCAGTAACGACGGAGCCCACCGCCCGAACGGCAGCCTCAGCCGACCTCCCCGGCCGCGGGCACGCGCCGGGATAAATGAGCATGCCGCGCTCGCTCGCTCTGGGCGCAGACCCAATTAATCGATCCCTAATCCTGGCGGATCTAAACCTACTCTGTGCAAAATGAAGGATTTTCTCTGTAAAGACACACCATTTCTCTTACTATTACACGTACAGCTAGCTGAGTGTCTTCTTCTCCTCATTTGGTCGGGAGTTGCTATGCAGTCCCGCGGCCCTCGCGGCCCACACGTACAAAACTGAATTTTTTTTGGCGGCCCACTAGATGGCGCTCGCGGCCCAAGTGTGGGCCGCGGCCCTATGGTTAAGAATCACTGGTCTAGAGCAGTGTCTCCCAACCTGGGGGGGCGCCATAGATCTCTGGGGATGCGCAGAACTTCGTCTGCTTTGAAGATATGCAGTTGTAAAAATTATATTTGCACATTTTTTTTTTAAATTACAAAAAAAAAAAAAAAATCATAATAACACATCTAATGTAGTACAGTAATCCGTGGTTTTTCACGGGGGTTACTGTTAAGATTCGGCCGGGCAGGGTTTTCCTCTGCAGCCCGGCCGGGGAGCGCAGAGTCGGTGCGGCGTGTGGCCAAGCGGAGCTGCGCGTGGCGATTTTGGTAACATTGTAAGTTTGTAACGTTAACTTTAGAATGTGATGAGGTTTTGCTGGTGGCTGCCTTTTTCGTGTTTATTTTCGAGTTCCTGTGGGGAAGGTTTGTGTTTCCTTTCAGTGAGTTTTTTGTTGTTCCACTCTCTGTGGATTCCCCGTGGGAGTTCTTTTTGGTTCACAATTAAACCACGCCGTGATTTTTGGCTAAAAATACTCCTGTTTTGTGTCGTGCGATTGGGTTTAAGGAAAACCAATTCCTAACAGTTACATTCCAAAAAGAACCCGTGATAGGTGAAATCTGCCAATTAGCAAACTTTTTTTTTTTTACAATTATACAAGGCTTCAAATTGCAAAGATCAGCCCTGCCCCACCGCGACCCGATTAATCGGATTTGAACGGGAGAAAATGAAAGATTATGAAAAAAAAAAAAAAAAAAAAAAAAAAAAAAAATCAGGAACAGTAGGACAAATTGTGACTCACGTTTACGTCATGCAGTGCAAAGACGCCCTGGACATGTTTGTGCGCAAAGGGGAGCACAGAGTCAAAAAAATGTCAAAAGGGGACATGCAACCTTTTTTGCAACATTTAGCACTACATACCTGTCCGAGACAGCCTTCAGCGCCCTTGTAACAATAAGAACAAACGCACGCAACAGACACCACCAGGACTTCAGGCTGGCTGTCACAAGCATCACACCTGACATCCCTGGTCAGAGGTTTGAAGCCCAAGGTGGCCATTAGTTCATGAATGAACAGAATGACAGAGTCATTCATAAGACATTGTTAGGAATAATTTATGAATTTCTTTGAATAATTGTTGTTTTTTGTACACTGGTGACAAACACAGGAAATGCTTTCCTTACTTATTACTTATTATGATATCATTATTCAACATTTAATCATACTACTACTCTGACAGGTTGTTAACTCATTCACTGCCATTGACGCCGATTGGCGTCAATCTATTTACAACCGTTCACTGCCATTGACGCCATATGGCGTCAATCATGCTTTTTAATGTGAGAGGCTTGCAAAAAGCCTGGTGCAACTTGTCAGTAAATATCAGGCCAGCAGATGGCAGCAAAGTGCCTATTTGGATGAGTGATCGCGAGGGTGGGGGCTAGAGGAAGAGGAAGTGGCAACGCGGTGCAGAAGAGAAATGGCGAGACGACAGACAGACGACAGAGGGAAATACCGGCAGCTAAAGCTTCAGGATAGCTTTCGTTTGGGCATATCAAAGGTTCGAGTGGGTGAGCAAGATGAACCAAGCGATGAAGATTTCAATGAACCTGATCCTGAAACAAACGATGAAGAATTCAGTGAACCTGATCCTGATTCTTCTGATGAATGGTATCCGTCGGGATTGACGGATGGCAGCCTCTCATCTTCCCCGGAGCGGCCAAGACCACGAGGTAAGAAGTTCAAAGACTTCAAAGAGAAGAACTTGTTAGCAACGAGGTAGCAGCTTAGTAATGATAGTCTTCACTTTCACAGATCATAGGCCTAGATCTCGCTCCACAGGGCCCGGTCCCACTCCTGGTGGTAGTGCAAAGAAGCAAGGTAAAATAAATCTCCACATTACACTGTAGTGATAAAAAAAATATTTTTACAGTTATAAATATACAGATATATTTCTGTAATTCACAGATCATAGGCCTAGATCTCGCTCCACTACCAGAGGGCCCGGTCCCACTCCTGGTGGTAGTGCAAAGAAGAAAGGTAAAATAAATCTCCACATTACACTGTAGTGATTAAAACAATTTATTTTTACACTTATAAATATACAGATATATTTCTGTAATTCACAGATGATGCATCGGCCATGGATCCCAGACACCCTGCTGGCAGTGGTAAAAAAAAAAAAAAAAAAAAAAAAAAAAGGTAAAAAAAATCTTCACGGTACATTGTATTTTTATGATAATGGCATCTGGTATGTATAACATATAGGTAATGGAATATATGTATGTATAATTTATAGGTCGTGCATCGAGCAGAGATTGTGGGCAGGATCCTGATTGGCAGGAAAGTGACTGGCAGCCACACAAGATCCCCTTCAGTGCAAGACCTGGTCCGCAGAGCGCTGCTGCAGAGCTGACTTCTGAATTGCCAGCAGAAGTCTTTGAGCTCTTCCTAACTGATGAGCTGTTAGGCCACATTGTAGAGCAGACAAACTTGTATGCACATCAATATTTTGAGGCCGACCCCTACACTCCCCCACCACACAGTGGGCATAATGCATGGAAACCGGTGTCAGTCCAAGAAATTAAATCATTCTTTGGGCTAACATTCCTCACTGGGTATGTAAAAAAGCCAAACTTGGAGCTTTATTGGAGCGTAGATGAGGTTGATGCCACCCCGTATTTCTCCAAGAATATGTCACTGTCACGAAACAGGTTCCAGCTCATATGGAGGTTCCTTCATTTCAATGATAACAGAGCCCAGGATCCCAATGACCGGATGTACAAAGTCCGGCCAGTGTTGGATTACATTGTGGATAAATTCAAATAGCTATACCAACCTAGGCAGAATATATGCATTGATGAAGGGATGATGCTGTAGCGGGTGCGTCTCTCCTTCAGGGTGTACAACCCTCAAAAGCCCGTGAAATATGGCATTAAATCATATATAGTATGTGACTGTGTTACGTCGACTGCTGTCGCCGTGTTTATTATGCATTATATTTAGTTTTGGTATTATGATTTTAGTGGTATTGTAGTATAAATATATATAATATATATCTATTGGCTAATGTATATATGTATATATATTTATATGAGGTCTGTGTATTGCTGAACACTTGAGTCTTCAACATTATAATAGAATAGAGAGCGCCTTCTATTATGTATAATGTGTTTTTGCTCCACTGCAGGTCTGTTTGCCTTGTTAATGCCATCAGCAAGGGCTGGCAGTAGTTAAGGGTCTGCTGATTGCCTTGTTAATGCCATCAGCAAGGGCTGGCAGTAGTTAAGGGTCTGATCACCCCTTGGCTGTCCTATTGGTTGCCGGTCATGTGACACCCAGTGGCCATGGGTGCCCAGAGCACTATATATTCAGTCTGAACCTGACAATCGAGGAGGAACACCCCTATGGTCTTCCTCCGACCCGCCGCTACTATGTAGACATGTTAACCACTAACTGTTAAACTTTTGTGTTGTTTCTCCCTTGGGAAAGAAGAGTTTGTTTATGTTAAACGTTTGTGTTGTTTCTCCCTTGGGAAAGGAGAGTTTGTTTACGTTAAGCTTTTGCCCTTTTGATTCTGCTTATGTTTATTGTCTTTTATTTTTAGTTATAGAGTCATCAACCTTGTAAATGTGCCTAAAGCACACTTTTCAAGAGATTTGTAATAAAACTTCATACTCTGACCATAGTTTCCGTTCCTCCTTAAACATGTTACCTACTCACCTTACCCCTAGACAGATGGGTTTGTAACATGATTGGGGGCTCGTCCGTTTTAATACGTTTAAAAGTTTCAGTTCAGTTGGTTATGTTTTCTGGTTGGCTGTGTGGCCTGTTGTTTTTGTTTTGTGTGCTAGTAGACCTAGGCGGTTCGGTGGATGCTGCTGCGAATAGTAAGTACGCTGCTCGCTTTAGTTTGAGTAAAAGACTTTGTTGCAATGTTATGGCCTCAGATTCTGATAATGCTTGCGTTGATATCCTGTCGCTAAGAGAGTTAGAACAGTGCAATTATTGGGAGTTATATTCCATTGCAAAGAGATATCGCGTTCCTTTCCCGCAAGGTGCCAAAAAGAAGGATAAGGTGTTTGCGGCTGTGCTCAGTGAATTAACTAAACGTGGTGTTATAAAAATGACATCGGAGGGTGACACAGAAGAGCTTACTATGACAGAAGTTAATACCAGTGTGTCTGGTGCCTTTAATGTGTTGGACTTGGGTGACAGTGAGTCCGCGGGGGCTCAAGCTCCGGTTCAACGACACACTGTGGCTGGGGGAGTCCTACCGAGGGCGTAGGGGGGGTTTCGCGTCTCCGGGAGCTTGAGTTGCAGCACGAGATCGAAGCAATCCGCTTAAAAAGCGAGGAATGCAAGCTGGAACAGCAAAGACAGCAAATATATCTTGCACGCCTGCGAGACCAAGCCTACCCCGAGCCGGTGTCCGCAGAGTCACCCGCCCCCCAGCAGCAGCAACAGCATGGAGATGTGTCAGCTCCTGGGTCCAGAGATGTGTCATCGTTTGATGTGAGCAAGCAAATAGCCTTGGTGCCTGCGTTTAAGGAAGGCGAGTTGGACAACTACTTTTGTGCTTTTGAGAGGATTGCTAGGGCAGTGCATTGGCCAAAAGAGTTCTGGAGTCTGTTACTCCAATGTAAATTGACAGGAAGAGCACAGGATATTTGTAGCGCGCTATCAGTTGATGAGAGCTTGGACTACAATAGAGTTAAGGCTGCGATTCTTAATGGATTTGAGAGAGTGCCCGAACATTATCGGCAAAAATTTAGGTTTGCTGAGAAATCTGCTACTCAAACTTATGTCGAGTTTGGCCGAGAGAAGGCCATGCTATTCAATAAATGGTGTAAAGCAAGCAACGTTCAAACTTTCGAGCAGTTGTGTGATTTGATTTTGTTGGAAGAGTTCAAGGCATGTATACCGGAACGTATTGTGGTGTATCTTGAAGAACAAAAAGTTGATTCAGTGTCTAAAGCGTCTATTAGAGCTGATGAGTTTGAGCTAACGCATCGTGCAGGCGGCTCTTTTGGCCACCGTGAGGTGGGTGGTCTTGACAAACAGAAACGGCACAGAGAGTGCAAAGAGGGTGCAAAAACGAACAGTCCACAGAGGGGCGCCGGACATTTGTGCCTGTTTCTATTGCCACGAAGTAGGCCACTTAATTTCACGGTGTCCAAGAGTGCCACCTAAACAGCAAAAGGATGGTGTAAATCCAAAGAAAGCTAAAGGTGTTGCGTTTATACGTTCTGTGCCTCAGTCTGCTACCGCGACAACTGCGGCTGTCAGGGAGGAGACTGAAGCATGTTTTGGCCCTTTCATGCTGGAAGGAACAGTGTCTCTGTCAGACAGGGAGGAGGGACGAGTGCCTGTCACAATTTTACGTGACACGGGCGCCTCCCAATCCCTCATTTTACAGAGCGCACTGGCTTTCTCAGAGTGTTCATTTAGTGGTGCTGATGCCTTGGTGCTCGGAGTTGAGATGAAATCCTCTCGTGCGCCACTGCATACGCTGCATTTACGTTTGCCACTTGTGTCTGGTTTTGTGCAAGTCGGGTTACGTGAAAGTTTGCCTATCGAGGGCGTGTCCTTGATTCTGGGAAACGATATTGCCGGTGAAAAAGTGTTTCCTTCACTCGAGGTTATTGAAAAGCCTGTCGCTGCGTGTGTGCGTGCAGAGCCAACCACTGTTTTCCCAGCTTGTGCGGTAACTCGGGCACAGACCAGAAAGTTTGATGATGTTGTTACATTGGGTGACACGTTTTTATGTGCCGAGAAGCCGACGGTGGGTGGTGCTTCACGCAGATGGCGCAAAAAGGCTACAGGGAGTCTGTTACAAGTCAAGGCTGACTTTGATTTCAGCATCGACAGGGATTCGTTTGGCGACGCACAGAAAGGTGATCCCTCGCTCTCTATGTGTTGGGAGGCGGCTAATAATAGAGGGGCTGCTGCCGCTCCCAGCGCATATGGGCTAGAGGATGGCATTTTGGTGCGCCGATGGTTCCCTGCCGCTGTTGGTGATCAAGGGTGGAATGCCGTAATCCAAATCGTTGTGCCTCAGAGTTTTCGTGCCCAGATTCTCTGTGTGGCTCATGACAACATTGCGGGTCATTTGGGTATTCGCAAAACTTATGAGCGCATCCTTCAGTATTTCTATTGGCCTGGGTTGAAATCATCTGTGGTGGAGTTTTGCCGCACCTGTCATGTGTGTCAGATGGCTGGCAAGCCAAACCAGATGATTCCGCCTGCGCCATTGAGACCTATACCTGCTGTAGGAGAGCCGTTTGAGCATATTATGATTGATTGTGTTGGACCATTGCCAAAAACTAAATCTGGTAATCAGTACATTCTTACCGTCATGTGCACTGCGACGCGATATGCTGAGGCGTTTCCTTTGCGCACACTGAAAGTTAAACCAGTTATTAAAGCGCTTACTAACTTTTTTTCTACTTTCGGGTTTTGCCGGTATTTGCAGAGCGACCGCGGTTCCAATTTCATGTCAAATATTTTTGCTCAAATTGTGTCCGTACTGGGTATTGAACACAGACAGTCCTCACCCTATCACCCGGAATCTCAAGGCGTGCTTGAACGTTTCCACCAGACCCTAAAATCGATGATGAAAAAATTCTGTCACGAAACGGCAAGGTCGTGGGACGAGGGTTTGCCATTTTTGATGCTTGCGGTACGAGAATGCGTGCAGGAATCATTGGGCTTTAGTCCTGCCGAGTTGGTGTTTGGCCATACAGTGCGTGGTCCGCTGCGTGCATTTAGAGACGGCCTATTGGCAAAGGCGCATTTGTGTCACGGCTCAGACAGGACAGAGAACCCACATGCACAACACCAGGCAGAATCAGAGTCCAAGAGGCTTTATTCGGGTCCAAGGCAGGCAGGGGTCAAAACCGGGCAGACAGGCAGATCAGGCAAACAAGTCCAAGGGGGCAGGCAAAAATCCAAAACCGGGAGTCATACCGGGAGTCATGCAGGGTTACAGGCAGGCAGGAACAGGACAGAAATCAGGAAGGCTGGAAAGCGAGGCAAAAGCACACGACAATCTGGCAACAGGTATGAGGGAATAGGCCGGTTTATGAAGGGGAAACTGATGTGGAGCTGGGCCAGGGAAGCACAGGTGAAGGGAATGAGGCTGATGAGGGTGGCAGGATCCAGATGACAGGAGAGTCAGTAACACAGCAAAAAAAACATGAACTGTGATCATGACAGAACCCCCCCCTCAAGGGACAGATTCCAGATGTCCCAAACCCCCCCCACCCAGGGTGGGCGGAGGGGGTCCGGAGGAGGGCCCCGGCCAACACATGGCCAAAGCTCCGGGGGCCGTCCTCGGTGCCGGGCAGACCAGCGAGGCAGGTCTTCCGGGGGTCGGTCTGGGGACTTGGCAGGCGGATCCGGGGTTCGGTCTGGGGGCTTGGCAGGCTGGTCCGGGGGTCGGTCTGGGGGCTTGGCAGGCTGGTCCGGGGGTCGGTCTGGGGGCTTGGCAGGCGGGTCCGGGGGTCGGTCTGGGGGCTTGGCAGGCGGGTCCGGGGGTCGGTCTGGGGGCTTGGCAGGCGGGTCCGGGGGTCGGTCTGGGGGCTTGGCAGGCGGGTCAGGGGGTCGGTCTGGGACTGCGGCAGGCTGGTCAGGGGGTCGGTCTGGGGGCTTGGCAGACTGGTCAGGGGGTCGGTCGGGGACTGCGGCAGACTGGTCAGGGGGTCGGTCGGGGACTGCGGCAGGCTGGTCAGGGGGTAGGTCTGGGGCTGCGGCAGGCTGGTCAGGGGGTCGGTCTGGGACTGCGGCAGGCTGGTCAGGGGGTCGGTCTGGGACTGCGGCAGACTGGTCAGGGGGTCGGTCTGGGACTGCGGCAGGCTGGTCAGGGGGTCGGTCTGGGGCTGCGGCAGATCCATCCAGGATCGCCTCAGGAAGGGGAACAGAGACCGGCGGGACCACCTCCAGAACAGAGACTGGCGGCGGGGCCGCCTCAGGAACCGAGGGCTGCGGGACCACCTCAGGAACCGGAGTCGGGGCAGACCGGATGCGGGGGGCCGGAACAGGGGCAGACCGGATGCGGGGGGCCGGAACAGGGGCAGACCGGATGCGGGGGGCCGGAACAGGGGCAGACCGGATGCGGGGGGCCGGAACAGGGGCAGACCGGATGCGGGGGGCCGGAACAGGAGCAGACAGGATGTGGGGGGCCGGAACAGGAGCCGGAGCAGGAGCTGGAACAGGAGCCGGAGCAGGAACTGGAGCCGGAGCAGCAGCTGGAGCTGGAGCCGGAACAGGAGCAGGAGCCGGAACAGGAGCTGGAGCAAGCTGGGGCTGACGCCTTCGTCGTTGCCTCCCCTGAGCCTGCAGGCTCCTGGGCCCACCCAGAGCCAGGCGTGTTCCCCAGAAAGGGGGAAGGGACTGGGGTGGGTCTGGGACCACCTCGGGAACAGCAACAGGCCGGAACTGGGGGCATGTCCCCGTCCCCTTCACCGTACGGTGGTAGAACGCCACTTGGTCCCCATAAAAAAAATCCCACAAATCCTCTTCCTTACGTGGTAGGTCCATGTTGGCTGGGTTCAGTCGGGGCCAGATTGTACTGTCACGGCTCAGACAGGACAGAGAACCCACATGCACAACACCAGGCAGAATCAGAGTCCAAGAGGCTTTATTCGGGTCCAAGGCAGGCAGGGGTCAAAACTGGGCAGACAGGCAGATCAGGCAAACAAGTCCAAGGGGGCAGGCAAAAATCCAAAACCGGGAGTCATACCGGGAGTCATGCAGGGTTACAGGCAGGCAGGCAGGAACAGGACAGAAATCAGGAAGGCTGGAAAGCGAGGCAAAAGCACACGACAATCTGGCAACAGGTATGAGGGAATGGGCCGGTTTATGAAGGGGAAACTGATGAGGGAAACCAGGTGTGGAGCTGGGCCAGGGAAGCACAGGTGAAGGGAATGAGGCTGATGAGGGTGGCAGGATCCAGATGACAGGAGAGTCAGTAACACAGCAAAAAAACCATGAACTGTGATCATGACAATTTGCCTGTTACTAACATTTTGGATTATGTTTCAGCATTTCGCGAGCGCTTGCACAAAGCCAAGGAGTTGGCTAGTGGGTTCTTAAAAGAGGCCCAGGGTAAAATGAAGGAAAGATTTGACAGGAAAGCTGTACGAAGAGAGTTCGCAATAGGCGAGCAGGTGTTGGTTCTGCTGCCACTGCAAGGTTCAGCTTTTAACGCCAAATTCAGTGGTCCGTATGTGGTTGAAAAAAAATTGAGTGAAACTGATTATGTGATTAAGACGCCAGATCGTCGTAACAAATCAAGGGTGTGTCATATTAATATGCTTAAGCCGTATCTGACTCGTGCTGATCCAGATACAGCTTCGGTCCCCACAGTTGTCGCCTGCTCTGTATCTGAAGCAGTGCCCTCGTTCTACTCCCCCGAGAGCGACGGATTGCGTGTTAAAAATGCATCTGTGTCACGTTTGCAGAACTCCGACATTTTGCATGATTTGGACGGGTATTTAAAGCATTTAAATCCACAAGCGCGAGCCGACATTATTGATTTGGTTAATGGTAATGTGAATCTGTTTTCAGATACTCCATCACGCACCTCAGCCCTTTCTCACGATATAGTGTTGAATGATCCATGCCATCCTCCGATTAAGCAACACGCTTATCGCGTAAATCCCACTAAGCGTGTTATGATGAAAAAAGAGGTTGACTATCTGTTAAAGAACGGGCTGGCGGTTCATAGTAACAGCGCGTGGTCAAGTCCTTGTATTTTGGTTCCAAAAAATGATGGCTCTCAGCGCTTTTGCACGGATTTTCGTAAGGTTAATAATATAACGCAACCAGACTCTTATCCGCTTCCACGGATGTTAGACTGTGTTGATCGGGTGGGTTCGGCTAAATTTGTGACAAAATTGGACATGTTAAAGGGATACTGGCAGATTCCACTCAGTGCCTGTGCGTCGGAGATCAGTGCTTTTGTGACACCGGACGGTTTATATCAGTATACTGTAATGCCGTTTGGCTTGAGAAATGCGCCAGCAACTTTCCAAAGAATGATGAATACAGTCCTTAGAGGGGTTGACAACTGTGAAATTTATTTGGATGACTTGGTAGCGTATAATGATACGTGGGATAATCATATACATACATTGAAGCAGATTTTTGAGCGTTTAAGCGAGGCTAACTTGACTCTTAATCTGTCGAAGTGTGAGTTTGGGTGTGCGACCGTAACTTATCTGGGTAGACAAGTTGGTCAGGGACAAGTGCGTGCATTGAACGCAAAAATTCAAGCAATACTCGAGTATCCCGTGCCTAAAACTAGGCGAGAGCTCCGCAGGTTCCTAGGCATGGCAGGCTACTACCGCGGGTTTTGTAAGAATTTATATAATATATAATATATTATATTATATATTATATATATTATATAATTATTTTGAATATTGATATTGAATCGGCTGGAAAAGTATTGCGATATATTGCCATATCGATATTTTTGCCCACCCCTATAAGCTACCAAGGGAACATGGGGAGGACATGCAAACTCCACACAAAGGCCCTTTCTCCAACCCCACCCAGGGTGTGGAAGCTGAACTAACACGCACCTCAGAGCCCACAGCGTCCCCAGTGGGAATCGAACCCAGGACCTTCTTGCTGTGAGATGGCTGCACTACCTGCTGTGCCACCGCGCCAATGTGGATTTGCTATGGATAGACAAACGAAAGACAATATTAAAACATTGCACATTATACATAAAATACATAAAGATAAAGATACCAGCAGCCTTGATTAGTTTGGATGCAGAAAAAGCATTTGATAGAGTTAATTGAGAATTTTTATACATAACTCCGGGAAAAATTTGGATTTAATAATAAGTCAATTCCGTGTATCAGGTCTATATATAACAAACTCACAGCTAGGCTGAAAGTCAATGGCTCTTCATCCGAAAGATTTACCTTAGATAGACCCTCCAGGAATCCGCGATTCCGTGATCGCGGAATTTTTCGCGGATTTCACGGCTGTCCGTGGATTTACAGACCTTCCGTGGATTTCAATGTCTGGTGCAGAAAAATCACTTTTACTGGGGTTAATATTGCATATGTCCGGGCTGAATATGCGAATTATGCGGGGCTCGCTTGATTTCACCGCATCATCACCGCACATATTCGCATAAAGTTTGGAAAAAGGGGGAAGTGTTGTGAGTCAGTGACATGTCGGGACGCCCGGTCGCGACGTGCGGGACCCGCCCGGGGGCCCGCCCGGGGACCTCCGCACCCCTCACAGAAACCGCCACCCCCCAAACAGCAGCTCTCACCCGCGGGGGTGAGAGGAAAAAGAGAGAGGAAAAAGAGAGTCCACCGGCAGCCGCGCCCCCCGCTTGCGCGGTGGGACGGGCTGCCGGTGGACTCAGGTCTCCGCGCTGACCGTGCACCACTGCGCCTGCGGAGGCGGAGCTCCCATCCACTTGGGGGATAGTGGCGGCAGACGCGTGGGGTGACGGAGCTCTGTCTCGTCCCCCTCGTCGCGCCGGTGCACCCGGCAATCACCCGAGCACTGAGCCGCGGGCTGGAGGGAGAGAGGCGGCCGGCCCCCGGGCTGCGACCGCCCCTCTCCTCTCCACCTGCTCTCCTTTTTTTTTTCTCTTACGACCTCAGATCAGACGAGACAGCCCGCTGAATTTAAGAGGGAAGAGCTCAGCGCCGAATCCGCAACTTCCTGACTATTTCGCATATTTTGCAACTTTCCGCATATTCCACGAGTTCCCGCATATTCCGCAACTTCCAGCATATTCCGCAATTTCACCGCATAAAAGCACATAAAAAACCCCCACATTTAATGGCATAATCAATTTTTTTAGCCCGCAAAATCAATGATTTTAGCCCGCAAAATCAAGGATTTTAGCCCGCGGAATTAAAGATTTTAGCCCGCGGAATCAAGGATTTTTTGTTTTTCTGGAGGGTCTACTTAGAAAGAGGAACTAGACAGAGCTGCTGCCTTAGTCCAACACGGTTTGCCCTGCATAATGTTTTCAGATGATATTATGATTTATAAAAAAAAAAAAAAAAAAACAGTTGTCCATATAAGCAGCTTGCACAAACTCTAGAAAGATTTGGTTTATATTCAGGTTATAAAGTAAATATACCTAAAACCCAACTTCTCATGTTTAATTGCTCGCCTAATCAAGAACTGAGGGAATGGCAGATAAACTGGGAAGCTAAATCAATTAAATATTTGAAAGATATTGAAATCTCCATATCTAAAAACCCAATTCAAACGAATATAGGGGAAATAAAGACCCCCAGCCACATAAGAGGAGAACATAATTTTAACCCAGTGATTTCATTCACTTTAGAAACATGGTATTCCATAGTGAAACAATTAAAACTTGGTAAGGAAATAGGATTGCTAAAATGGATTGCATTTGACGATAAATTAAACCATGAAAATTTGATGGGAGATTTAAACATCTCGACACCTCAGGGACTGCGAGGATCCTGTTTGTGGACTTCAGCTCGGCGTTCAACACGATCGCTCCCACAATCCTCCACCAGAAGCTCACCCAGCTCACCGTGCTGCCTCGTCCTTTCGGTCATTACCCAAAGTTCATGACCATAGGTGAGGGTAGGTGCGTAGATTGAGTGGATCAGTGGATCACCAGCCTCCACCTGTCAGTGGATCACCAGCCTCCACCTGTCAGTGGATCACCAGCCTCCACGAGTCCCTGATCCGGGAGGGGGACGAGACCGCGTACAGACAGGAGGTGGAACAGCTGGTCCACTGGTGCAGTCGGAACCACCTAGAACTGAACCGACTCAAGACTGACCAAAATTGGTAAAACTGTAAAAAGGTTGTTTTATTTTATTTTACTCAGAGCTGTCCTTTTTCCTTTCCTTTCCCTACCTCAAACCGCTGCACCTTAGATGTCTATCTGTACACATGTTAAAAATACCACATTTGTTTATTTGTTTATCTACCGCGAAAGAGCGAAATTACCGGAGTCAAATTCCTTGTTGGACAACGTTCGAACCTGGCCAATAAAGCTGATTCTGATTCTTCTGATTCTGAAACAGTGGGCAGAAAAATGAATTACAGCCATGTGCACAACTATTAAAAAGGGTGAAATGAAAAGCTTCCAGGAACTAAATGCACACGATCTAACTAATCAGGACTTATTTAGATACCTGCAAATGAGGGACTATATCAAAAATCAGATGAAGATAAAATACATCCTATCATAAAACTACTACACAGTCTCTGAGATGGAGAGAATTTAATTGGAGGAACTTAATTTGATATTTTATCACACCTAAAATCAGAGCTAAACAGATAAATACTCACCAACCATGCTGGAGATTGTGTAACCACATGGATCCAGATCACACACACATATTTTGGAAATGTATGAATGTACAGCCCCTTCTGGGGGAATGTTCACTCGGTTCTCTGTAATGTACTGGGATATATGATCCTGTCTTATTCTGTACCTTGGACATTTGGATGGATTGGTATATGTTGGAGACAGATATCTGGTCAAGATTCTCCTAGTGGCTGGGAAGAAGGCCATTACCAAAAACCGGCTCAAGTCTGATCCCCCCAGTAGCAAACAATGGATGTCAATTATAGATTAAATACTGGTGATGGAACATCTCACATACAAGTTGAAAATGGAAGAAGATCTCTTTGTAACGAACTGGGGAAAATGGTTGTCATATAAGGAAAGAAGTGACTACGTAACTGTGCACAGGCTCTGTTCGATCTTTCTGAATGGTTATTATATCTTTTTTTTGTATTAATTTGTTTTATCCTATTTAGTATTATCATTATTGCTAGAGATGCACCGATTGATCGGTATCGGGACGATAATGGCTCTATCGGTTTTGATCGGAGATCAGAAAATAATAGTTCAGAGCGGCCGATCTGATGACGTTTACAACAACAAACGTCGTCCGCGCGGGTGTTCCTGCATCTCAGACCGAGCTGTCCTGAGGAGGCGTCGGCCTCGCCGGTGAGGGAGTTTTACAATGTCTGAAAAGGACAACAAATTTGCAGTTTGCAAGGTGTGTGGAGAGAAGATACCCCGGGGAGGAATGTTATAAAAGAATTTCAACACAACAAAGCTGATACGACATTTCAAAGTTTTTCATACGAAGGAGTTTATTGAGTTGTCAAAGTTGGCTGCTGCTAAGGCAGAGAAAGAAAAGGAGGTGCAGCCACACCGCTAACTCCTCTGAACGTAACACAGACATGTAAACGACAGCAAGAAAAATAAAGAACTACATTGTAAGGTAATGAATTCATATGCTTTGCTCATCAGCCGCTTTCTGTTGTAGAAGACATCAGGTTTAAAAGTGTCGTTAGCAGCTTGGATCCGCGGTGCGCGCTGCCGCGTCGTAAATATTTAACTGATGAAATCCTGTCGGAGTTTTACCAGACTATATACAGTCCAAAGCTGTGTCAGTCGCTTCACGAGTGACATGTGGAGTTCTAGTGGCAAGAGTTTTGCTTCACTCACACGTTTCCTCACATGCGGCGGATGCTACCGCTAAAGCTTTCACAAAGCTTAATAATTCAACTTTTAGAGAGTGACATGTCTGCTGTTGTCTGTGTTGCTGCACATGTTGTACATAATTATTACCACAGGAAAGCTTAAGCTAGTAAGCTACACTTACTCTTTGTAAGCAGAGTCTAAATCGTCTCTAAGAGTCTCTAGAGCAGGGGTGTCCAAAGTCGGTCCTCGAGGGCCGGTGTCCTGCATGTTTTAGATGTGTCCCTTATTTTTTATTTTTTTTAAATCAACCTGTGATACAATGAGCTTGGTCATCAACAGAACTATCCAGACTTTGATGACGAGGTGGTGACGGCCGTTAATTAGAATCAGGTGTGTTGATGCAGGAAACAACTAAAACATTCAGGACTGCGGCCCTCAAGACCGACTTTGGACACCCCTGCTCTAGAGGGTGAAATAATGCATATTACCTCAGCCTGAAATAAAACAGTCAATTCATGATACTTTCTCATCTCCTAAGTTTTATACCTAATAATAAAATGTCAGTGTTGTGTACATGAGACAACAATATTGACGAATTCATGGATTTCACGCTGTGATCGGTCTTCAAAATCCTGATCGGTGCATCTCTAATTATTGCTATTATTATTTTCTATTTGACCGTTTCTTTCCTGATCCGTGGATCTGAGGAATTCGTCTTAAATGTGTTTGTTAACATAGATAATTGAAATAAATCAAAATTGATTAAAAAAAATGTGGTGATGATGTCCTCCATCTCTAGACCTGCCCCCCCTGGCTCTGTGGGCCTGCTGATGGCCGGTGTCTCTTGGACCTTACCTTGGTGTCAGTGTTACGGGCCTCAGGTCCTGAGACCGCTGCAACAAGATTGGAGCTTTGCCTCACGGAGTTGAATCCTCCTAACTCTCCTCTGGAAACCTGGGAAGCAGAATTGAAACGTCAGGAGGGAGCCAGCCGTCTTTCTTCCCCGGAAAGCTTGGTCTGATTTATTTTGGAGACCGCATCTCTCTTCTATTGACTGTAAACTTTTGAAAGAAGGGTCGATAATTCCTGTCAGCCAATGCAATCAGTGTTTAAATGTGTATGAATGTTAGTGGTGGTCGGAGGGGCCGTTTGGCGCAGTATGGCAGCCACGCTTCCGTCAGTCTGCAGGGCAGCTGTGGCTACAAAACGTAGCTACCGTTGAGAATGTGTATGAATGATTAATAGTTTAAGTGTAGCACTTTGAGATTCATTGAATGTAAAGTGCATTACAAGTTTAATTTATTATTACGTGCGTATTCTCCAAAGGTAAACAGTCGCCAGAGCATACTGAGTGCACGGACACCAGTGAGCATTAAACCAGTTTAAAAACAAATATAAAGACATGATTTTCACAAGGTACAAAGAGGAAGGGGTTTAGCGCCTCTAGGGGCCTGATATAACACTATTGGGTAGACGGGTTTATATTTATGTACAGAAATGGGCTGCTAATTATAAGAGTGAATATATAATAATATATATATATATATATATATATATATATATATATATATATATATATATATATACACACACACACACACACACATAGAATTATATTATATATATAAAATGTATGTGTGTGAATACGTGTGTAAGTAGATACATACATACATACATACATACAGGTAGATATAGAGCAGATGGAGTTAATATAGAGATAGTATGGTATAAATAAGTATATTTATATAAATATTTATATGGGCGTGTGTGTACAAATATATAGAAATACTCAACTGTGTGTATTTATGTATAGGTAAGTGTGTGTGTATAATTATAGTATAGTTAGTTATTATAAATACATGTTAATAAATGATTAGTGAATGGGGGTATAGAATTAAATATGTAACACTTCTTCCTACTGCTTTTTGCACATGTAAATTAAGATAGTAAGTGTTAAAAGTATGAAATTCTTTGTTTTGTTATCTTATCTTCTCTTTAATTGTTGTTTTTTTACATGTACAAAATAAAAATAAAATAAAAAAATAGATAAAAGTTCTCTAGCTCTTGGTGATGAATATGGTTTGGGTCACAAAATAATCTTGAAGGAAGAGATGGCAAAAAAAATAACTGTAGATTAAGTTTTCGAAAACTACCTATGAGTGATGCTGGTGCTCTGTTTGAAACTAGATGGCTCATTGTCTCGGTTTCTTTGTTTCGGGCCATGTGATCAACTGTAAGACAATGTGGTCTTACAGTTGATGTTAGACCTCAGAGTTGAAGTTACACCTTTACCATGTTCAACACGTGGCTGCAGCTCAACACTTGCAAAATTGTTAGACTCACAAAATAAACTTTAAAGGTTTCAAACAAAAACTTCGTATTTCAATTAAATATGTTTTTTTAACGTGCAATTAAAAAAACAATTAGAGTTTGTATCGATTTTCCTCTCCATCTGATTTTTGATTGAAAGTTAATTTTATCTTTGCTTCCATAACAAAGAAACAAAAATCCCTTCACACTTTTGTGTAGTTTAGAGTAAGTCTCGTTTTGATGACAACTTGTTTGTGTTTCAGTGGTTGGACGGAGGCAACATTCATGCTTTTACGTCTCTTTATTTGGGAGTTATTCACCTCAGAAGTGGGAATCTACGAATATCTGTCCATTTACAAACATTCAAGCGCAGAAACGTTTCTATGTGCAGTAAAAAACAGGTCATGTGTTTGATTTATCTGTGGTTTAGTTCAAACACGCTGATGCAGATTAAAATACAGCGTTTGGATCATCATTAGCAGACAGAAAAACCCAGAACGAGCGGCCACGGGGACCCGAACACTGACCTGCAGACCAGCAGAGGAAAAGCTGGACTCTGGACAGTCCTGGTCCTGGTCCTGGTTCGTTTGCATTCTTCCAAAATGTTTCAACTCTTCAATGTAACGGGAGTTTCTCTGGTCTGAACCAGAGCAGTGGATAAAACAGAGGCGACGCTTCCATAGGACTCATGGCGGCAGCACTTCCGGGTCAAGGAGCCTTTATTTAAAAAACTTTATTAACAAATGTTGCTCTACAAACCATAGACATATAAACGTAGACGCCCTGTGGAGCTGCTGCGATACATAGATATAAATATATAAAGATATAGATATAAAGACCACCATGTATCGTTAGTATCATAGCATAATTGCCTAAGTTGTATTTGATAACGATATCTGTGGTTGGAGGTGGTGGGGCCGCGGTGCATTGTGGGAGCCGCGGTTAGCACCACGTGTTGTTGTTGTAGCCGCTGCTAAGCTGCTAAAAGCTGCTGTTTGACCCGCTCAGGTTGGATATTCCGGGGCTCGAACCCCCAACACACCGAGGATCATGGCGTCCACCGCGGCAGGGAAGCAGCGGATCCCCGAGGTGGCGAAGGTACGAAACCCCGTAGCTTAGGGAAGCTAAACTAAGCTAAGCTAAGCAGGGTTTGGACAGGGCACGGGTTTTAGTCATGAATTCTTAGCGTTTTAAACTGTTTC